>NW_024082390.1:9689-209011 GCF_003009895.1 Hyaena hyaena | reverse complement strand
TCCGAGCTGGCAGTCAGCACAGAGCCCGACGCGGGGCTCGAACCCACGAACCGCGAGATCATGACCTAAGCGAAAGTCAGACGCTTAACCAACTAAGCCACCCAGGCGCCCCTACATAAAAATATTTTTAAAAAAGAAGTGAATGTACATACCAAAGGAATTAAACATAGAAGCTGCTCTATATTCCTAGTAGGGACTAATTATAACCAAGAAAGAAATACAACATCTAGAATTTTAAAAATTAAAAAAAAATAGAGCTAACATTCTCCTGAGTAATGCAGACGAATCAGTAACAAATGTTTGAAGGACTTGCTGATTTCAAACTATCCTCTAATGAGGTTGGAGCTCAGTATTGTTATTGTGTCAGACATAAGCCATAAGTGATTAATAAGTTACTTGACATGGTTGGTACCTGTACTAAGTATCTTTAAAAGGCTCCTCCTATTTCTTGGAGGTGTGTCGTGAGCCACGATAAAAGCAATAAGTTACAATAGAGATAGAAGTGGATTGGTTACAAGATGAAAAACAAATGGATTATCAAAGGACTGAAATTAACAAAACCAAGATTGTATCAGAAAGTTCAGTGATCTAATTTCTAAAACCTCAAACTACCATTTCTTTTATGAACCCTTAACAATTTACAGTCCAGACCTTTTTTGGTGAGAGACCAAGAGAGAGAGAGAGAGAGAGAGAGAGAGAGAGAGAGAGAGAGAGAGTCTTAAGCAGGCTCTCTGCCCCACTCAGGCCCCATCTCTTGACTGTGAGGTCATGACCTGAGCCAAAAGCAAGGGTGGGAGGCTTAACCGACTGAGCCACTCAGGAGCCCCAGAAACATTTCCTTTAAACACATGGATAAGATGAGGACAGTGGCCACCGTGATTACTATTCACAGCTGTATGGAAAACCACAATGAAGACAATAAAATAAGAAAGAGGTAAATACTGGAAAAGATAAAACTGTCATCATTATTTTTTGCAAGTTCTCTACATATAAGGAATATAAGAAAAGTCAAATTGCAATACCAAATGAGAAGAAAAGATGAACAAAAGTTGCACAATATATTAGGGAAGAAAATCAGAAAACTGGATTGTTTCTCACACCTAAGAAATGGAGTCATGGAGAAGTGATATTCAAATATGTCAGTATTCCCCTAAAATGATGTATTTATTGTAATTCCAAGTAAGATCTTAATAGTTCTTTGTTGTGATATCAACAAACAGATTTTAAAATTAACTTCATAGATAAAATGGCTAAGAAATATCTAATGGAGTCATTTGATGTTCCAGGTAGCCACACTTATTATACAGCTTTTAGTAATTAATATAGTGTGATATTGATTCAAGAATAAACAAAAAGACTGATAGACCAGAAAGACACAAAGAAATGAGCTTATATGTGGAACCACAATATTTGAAAGTCCTGCCAGACAAATTAGTGAGAAATGAGAACATTCTCAATAAGTGGTGCAGTAAAAATTGGCTATCCATGGGGAAAAATGAGTATGGATTCCTATCTCACATCACATATGAAAATCAATTCCAAATAGATGAAGGGCTTAAATCCAAGAGGCAGAAATTTAAAACTTTGAAAATATGCAAGGAGAATATCTTTATGGCACTGGGGATGAAAAGAGTTTCTGAAGTAAAATTAAAAAAATACCAACTATAAAAATGGGTAAAATTGACCTTAAAATCAAGAAAACATTTTCATCAGTCTAACATCATAGCATGATTAATAAAAATGTCCCAGATTTGGAGGAATACATGTTAACATAGATAACCATGCATTAATATCCAGAATATATACGGAACTCTTAAAGTGAGAAAGAAAAACATAACCTGATAGAAAGATGGGAAAAATCTTGGTATAAATAGGCATTCTATGTTACAAAAAAATGCCCAATCAATATATAGCAGATGCCCCACTAAATAGTTAATCAAGGTAATGAAAATCGTAGTGAAATACCTTTTCACGCCCATCAGATTGGCACAGAGTTTTAAAAGTATACATATTTTAAAGCTAGCCTTAGAAAACTCATGATCATTTGATTCTAAATCTCTTAACGTGGCCTCCTACAAAACTATGAGACTGACAAAGAGGACACATCCAAAAACACATAACTTACACATTCAGAATTAGTAGACGACAAAAATGGCATGAATTTCAATTTACTTTAAGTTTGAACATAATCAGCAAGTTCCAGCAGACCTGTCAGTGAAGCGCCACTTCCAGGCTGGGGTGTGGGTGCGGAGAGAAGGGCAGGGATTTGTAAATCTGTGTGGACAAAAGAGGGACTACAGCAAAAAAGGAATCTCTCTAAAAAGACACAGTTCAACAGCAAGTGCTAAATCTAAATCACGGAATGTAGCTCTGGCACCCGGGAGTCTACCACGCCAGTCACAGGGCTGAGAGTAGCCAGAGGTAACAGTTCTGGGGGACAGAAGGAGACAAGGAGGGAGGGGACAGTGCCCCTTCATATCTGACTAAAGCTAAAGCAGAATGAAGTGAAAATACAAATGCTGAAGAGATGATAGAGAAATAAAATGTGCCAATGCCTCCTCTTTCCCATGGCCACCAACACTGCAATCAAAGATGTTGTCCTGCAGGGGGTGACAGAAGAGAATGCTACTCGACTAGAGTCCACTCCATGAAATACCTGTAATGATAGAGAGAGAGAGAGAGAGCTTACTTCAAATAAAGCAAGAAGACAGAAATGCAAATCAAAACATTTCAGAGAAAAAGTCTCCTGGGCGAAAAAAAATGGAAACAGAAGGAATCTACAATACAGTCTACAATACAACACTTGAATCTGAATTAAACACTCAAATACTCCAACAAGTACTTGGAGATACTGAAAGCCCAGCTATCATCAGAAATTAAGAAAAAAGAAGGAGAAGGAAGAGGAGTGAGGGGGAGGACAGGGAGGGCATGGGGGAGGGGAAGGAAGGAGGAGGGAGGGGAAGGAGGAAGAAGGGTAGCAGTGATGAGATTTGACTAGACTCAAAAAAACACTAAAAAATAAATTCAATGTGCCAAGGGCACTACCTATTAAAGTTGAAGATATGCATGTGGATGTGTATCACAGAGAACTTCTATATGCCTATTATGAGAGTATGAACTATACGTACATCTTAGACAGCAGTTGGCATTATCTGTGAAAATTAAAAGTGTCATGCTCTGCACTCAGCATTTGAAGCCTTAGCATTGGCATGTTCTAGAGTGGGGATCTGCAAACCACAGCCCACTGGCCGTTCTAACCCCCTGCCTGCTTGTAAATAAAGGTTTATTGGAACACAACTGTGTCCCTTTTTTTATATGCTGTCTTTGGCCGCTTTTGTGGAAAAGGGAAGAGTTGAGACATTGCAAAATGTGGCACACAATGCTGAACATATTTATTACCGTCTCATCTTTTGTCATAAAAATTTGCTGATGCCTAGTCTAGAGAGACTTCTGTCCATATGAAGAAACATGTGTGAGAATGTTCGTAGTAAAATGCTGAAAACACCACAAATATTCATCGCCAAGAGAATGGACGACTGCATTGGAAGAGTGGCCAAGGGGCTACTACAGAGCTGAGAAAGGAACTCGCTGCAGATGCGTGCAGCCACATGGGTCTCCAGTAAACCACGGAGCGAAAACAAGGAAGTATGAACATTATGTCTCCACTTGTGCCAAGGTTAAAACATACGAAGCTAAACTATGTAAAGTCTACAGAATTTTATGCATTAAATAAAGTGTTAAAGTTGCTCCCATGTTTATCCTTAGAGACAGGGAACGACAGGCAGCTGTCACACGGAGTCCCAGGAGTGCTGGTCATGTTTTCTTTAAGTGGATGGTGTATCCAAAGTTGTTTGGCTTAAATTGTCACTTCCATTATCATATTTTTAAAATTTACAAAACCACTTCAAATCCCAAAATCAAAGGATCACAATCTTTTTAGCAAGAAGGAAATTTAACTAATACATTATTTCCACCAATTATTTTTTCACTCTAAATATTTAGCACACATCTCAAATACACTGACATGGAAATCTTTTAATGCTCAGTTGACTAGTGTACTTGCTACATGTTTCTGAAAGAATTAGTTGGATGCTGGTCTACACACACACACACACACACACACACACACACAGTTATATTCCATATACTTACAGGATAATTGTAAAGAAGAACACACTGAATATCACATGAACGGTGTTAAATGCCCTTAGTGGGACCCTGCTCTGTTCCTGACTGGCTGAATGATCCCTGAACACTTTCATCATCTCAACGTTGTTACCTGTGAAATGAACATAAAAATACTCTCTGCCTTTTTAGTGTATTTAAATGTTTATAAAATTTGGAAAATGCTTTGCAGTTCTCAGTGTAAATAATATGGTCAGTGTCACTTCCACAGTCCAGCATGTGATGTCTGTCTGTCTGTCTTTGCTTCAGGTTGTACGGAGCTCCAGGCAACATCGACCTCTGGCCAGCCCTCATGGTGGAAGACCTGATCCCTGGCACGAGAGTGGGACCAACACTTATGTGCCTGTTTGTTACCCAGTTTCAGCGGCTGAGAGACGGAGACAGGTGAAGAATTATGTTATACTTATCAAAGACAACAAAATCGGGTTTCGCCCCCAAATCTAAGTGTACAGTAACATTGTAAGTATGAATCTGTACTTCCTATGATTTAAAATATAGTGAATAACATATGGCAACTGGTCACAGAATTTTTCTGACCACTGATAATACCGGATGGCACTCATTTTCATAGGTTCTTGTAAATCTTTGTAAGGAGAATAAATTGACTGGAAAGGGCACAGAAGTGAGTGGTTAAAAGAATGCACTAGACTCTATCTTATGTTTAAATCTCGGCACCCCTGCTCACGGCATATTACCCAAAACGCGTTCCCTCATCTGTACAGTCTGTTTAACAGTAGGGTTCATGGACTGTGGCACCTGTAAATGATGTTGGTGGTGCAGGAAGTGACAGCAGGCTTGACGCTCCATCCCTTCACCCTTGTCGAAGACCTGCTGACCCAAGACCAGACCTCCTCACAAAACTGTGTGCTAAGGGCACTTACTGGTGGAAAAATAACTGAGACTTCTTCCTAAAAATCTCTTGGTTTGTCGAAAGTATCTGTTGTGAATCAACTTGAATTTATGACATTATGACAGACAGCTGGCAGGAGATGTGAGTTAGTATAATCTCTTTGTGGCAAGGCTAGCCACGAATAAAACTTAAGAAAACCGAAAAGCTAGGCAGCCCCCACTTAGCTGGCGTGGGACACACTATTAGCTCTCCTCTATTACTTGAACCAAATGTGTTCCAGGGACACTGGCTGTATCTTCCGAATCATTAGTATAGTCTTGAGTAAGAGCTAGGATTCTTGTGAACCGGTTCCAGGATTTAACCTTCTGCAAATATACATACATATATATATATATTTGGATACATATATATCCAAAGGACTTCAACACTGCCTACAGCTTAGTGTTTAATTAAAGTTACACTAAAAATTTTTTTTAAATTTTTTTTTAAAAAGTTTATTTATTTATTTTGAGAAAGACAGAGAATAAAGTGGGGAGGAGCAGAGAGAGAGGGAGAATCTCAAGCAGGCTCTGTGCCATCACTGCTCATGAAACTGTGAGCTCATGACCTGAGCCAAAATCAAGAGTCAGTTGCTCAACCGACTGACCCAACCAGGCATCCCCAAAATTATTCTTTATTTAAAATTTTTCTTACCAGTCTCTTTGAGTTATGAATTATAAAGAAAGTAGTATTATAAAGAAATTATGTAAATATAAATACATATTTATATATAAAGTATTATAAGAAAGAAATTTCTTTATTGCACATTGGCAAACATTCATAGTATAGTATTTCATTTTAGTGTTTATAAATTAGCTTTGACAAACTGGATTTAGTGCAACACATAGTTGGGCTAATATGTTCAACTGATAATAGTTTAAGAATTAGGGGCACCTGGGTGGCTCAGTCTGTGAAACATGTGACTTCGCCGCAGGTCACGATCTCGCAGTCCATGAGTTTGAGCTCCCTGTCAGGCTCTGTGCTAGCAGCTGAGAGCCTGGAGCCTGCTTCTGATTCTGTGTCTCCCCTTCTCTCTGCACCTCCCCCACTCACACTCTGTCTTTCTCTCTCTCTCAAAGGTATATAAACATTAAAAAAAATTTTTTTTTAATTTAAGAATATATGTAGTCAAAAACTAAATAAACTTGGGAAAGGTTTTTTTCTTCTTCTTCTTCTTCTTTTTCTTTTTGAGTAAGCTGTCTTCTCCATGTGAATTAGTTTACTCGGATACAGAAGGTCCCAAAGCCCGGGTGGCTTACATGACAAATATATTGTCCCACAGTTCTGGAGTCTGGATCAAGGTTGGAAGGTTGATCCATACAGAGGCTTCCCTCGCTTTGTAGATGTCCAGCTTCTCCCTTTGTCTTCACAGGTCTTCCCTCTGGACCTGCCTGTAAGCATATTTCCTTTCCACCTTAGGACACTAGTAATACTGGATTATGACCTCAATTCCCTCCATGACACCCTAACGACTTTTTTTTTTTTTAACTTAACTGTTTAATGGCCCTCTCTCCAAATAAAGTCACATTCTGAAATCCTGGGGGCTAGGATTTAAACGAATATGAATTTTGAGGGGACACAAGTCAGTCCATACACCATGTGAGTGCCAACAGTCTTTTGCTTCCTATCTTAATTTATGTTGTATGCCGAGTGCAAGAAAAGTGCTTGGAAACAGTCCCTGAAGGAATGAATAAGGATTCACTTTAATAGTGGGTTTAAACTGTATCTTTTCAGTTAAAATCGAATGTTTATTCTAATTAGCTAATAGATATAATCAACTAGTATGTATTAATGATGAAAAAGCACTATTTCCCTTTTAGGCAAACAGGTCAATCTTAAATTGTCCAGGTAATTTCTAAAACTAGTTTATGGAATTTTAGAATAGAAAACGGGCTTTTTTTTTCTTTTTAACTTTACAACGCTTTGTTTTGAGTCATGTTGTCAAAGCTGAACAGAAAGCGATAGCTGGAAAGCACGGGATTTAAGAGCTTCATAAACACTGGAGGCAATTGAGAGCATGCTCGCTGCAGGACAAACCTAACCCTCTCCATACACGTTGTTGAGCTTGTCTGTGCTGCTACCACGCTCGCCCAGGACCTCACCCCGCCCCTCTCCGTGCTGACCCCCAGGTTCTGGTACGAGAACCCCGGAGTGTTCACCCCCGCACAGCTCACTCAGCTGAGGCAGGCGTCCCTGGGCCGCGTGCTCTGCGACAACGGCGACAACATCCGGCAGGTGCAGGCCGACGTCTTCGTGAAGGCGCAGTACCCGCAGGACTACCTGAGCTGCAGCGAGATACCGCAGGTGGACCTGCGGCTGTGGCAAGACTGTCGCGAAGGTCAGTGCGCGCGCCGGCCGCCAGGCCTGGCCCTGCGCATGTGCGGGCACGGGCCTCCAGGTCTGGCCCTGCGCATGTGCGGACACGGGCCTCCAGGCCTGGCCCTGCGCATGTGCGGGCACGGGCCTCCAGGTCTGGCCCTGCGCATGTGCGGGCACGGGCCTCCAGGTTGGATCTGCGCATGTGTAAGCAGTGTCATCCAGGTCTGGACCTGCGCATGTGCAGACACGGTCCCCCCCAGGCCCGGATCTGCGCATGTGCGGGTGTCGGCTCCCAGGCTTGGAACTGTGCATGTGTGCGCTTATGTGATGTCAAGGGTCAAAGCCTATGCTCCTGAAACAGAGGGGTATGAAGGGAACGGTCTTCTCCCTTTGGGAGTCGGACAGGACAACGGGAAGGCCAAAGCGTACCCTCTCTCAGCCGGCTCGGTTTGGATCCAGCCTCCTCAGAGTGGGGAGGAGTCTGGCAGAGCAGGGAGGGGCTGTCATAACGGGGAGGGGCTGTCATAACGGGGATGGATTTTGTCATAATGGGGAGGGACCCAATAGAATGGGGAGGAGTCTGGCAGAGCAGGGAGGGGCTTGTGTTAACGGGGCGGGGCTTATCATTATGAGGCGGGGCCCAACAGAGCCGGGGGGAGTGCAGCGGACCAGGGAGGGGCTTGTCATAACAGGGAGGAGGTCAGTAAGGTGGAGAGGGACTTGGTCACCAATCTGGTCTCGTTCGTTCTCACTGCCCTTCAGATGACTCTGCCAAACTTAAAACTCCAGGCGTTGGTACTGGATATAGCTATTTACTGGGGGTCAGCTGACCAGAGAGAGGAGGAAAATAATCACGGTAGCTCAGCTAATTTAGACTATTTAGTCTCCCTAAGATGTTGCAGGCGTGTTCATTGGAAATTTGGGGATGTCCTTATAGAGTTAGACGAAGAACTTTCTTTAGTGATACAAAATTATTTGCCACATCTACCATTTCACGTTTTATGAGCCAAACTCTGAGGTGCTTTATAAGCATCTATTTTGTCATCACAATAACTCTTAATAAATGTGGCTCTCTAATAAATCAGTCAGTTAAGCATCCAACTTGGACTCAGGACATGATCTCACGCTTTGAATATTCGACCCCTGCATGGGGCTTGCTGCTGATAGCTCATAGCCTGGAGCCTGCCTCGGATTCTTTGTCTCCCTCCCCCGCTTGCACTCTCTCTCTCTCAAAAAAGTGAATAAACATTTAAAGAAATGAGAATATGGCTCGAAAGTGTCAGATAACTTGGAATAAGGGGTCACCTGAAGCTAGGGAAAAGATGTATGTCTGCTCACACCTCGAAGTGAACTAAGAGCTTGATGGTTCAGAGCAGAACATGCTGTGTGTCCATATGTGAGCACATATCTTTCCCATGATAGTGTCTTGTGGCTCTGCCTGCCTCTACCAGCACGGGCGCTGCCATGGCCTGGTGCCTGCCATATATAGACGCGATGGACCTAGAGGAGCAATGATGTCCTCTAGGAAGGACATGGCAGCCCCGGCACAGAAGTAGTACTTGGTGTTCACAGGAGAGGAGATGTTGCCAGCCCCAACCACCGCAGAGTGGGAAAAGCAAATGCTAATAATGTGAGAGAATGCTGGGGCGCCTGGGTGGCTCAATCAATTAAGTGTCCAACTTCAGCTCAGGTCATGATCTCATGGTTCATGAGTTTACGCCCCATGTCGGGCTATGTGCTGGCAGCTCAGAGCCTGGAGCCTGCTTCAGATTCTATGTCTTCTGTGTCTCCCTCTCTCTCTCCCCTCCCCCACTCATGCTCTCTCTTTCTTTCTCTCTCTCTCTCTCTCTCTCTCAGAAATAAATAAACAAGAAAGAATTTTTTAAAATATGAGAGAATGTTAACCAAAACCACAGTGACACCTGAATCAGTGTCCTTTGTCTCCATGGTGGGTTTTATGGGACAGAGTAGAAAGTCATGTGGTTCGGTGAGGAGGAGGTGTACTTTTCCTCCCCTCAAGTTCTCAGTGAGTAAGGCTAGGAGGGAACTATGGAATATTTCCAGCTCTCCAAAACATGGGACACAGGGAGGCAATGTGCACGACAAGATGAATGGCAAGTAGTAACACTCCTGCGTGTTCTCTGTCCTCAGACTGGGCACTGAGCCCACTGAGCAGAGGAGAAAATAGATGGCCTGGCAGGGGTGGGCCACGATGAACATAGCTGCGCTCTGGATGGAAGCGATGACTCAGGTCCAGGAAGCAAAAGCTGTGGTCTCATTATGCCCGCATGTGCCTCTTCCAGCTTCTCATACCGCCAGCCCTGGGATGGGTGATTCATACGTACCGCCTACCTACCTTACCATCTTCATGAGTCCTTCAGGGAGGGTAGCATTATCCCCACTTCACATGGGAGGAAAATGAGGCTCCCGGGTGCTAAATACATATTCTGAGGTCCCCCAGCTGGGATTTAAACCTCTGTATGGCTATCCTGAAAGCCTTAGCTCTTTTCTCTGTGTGCATCGGTTCCTCAGAGCACCCGTGGGACCAGTGCACAGCACAGACGGTGGGCGGGCACCGAAGGAGGGCACCCGCCTCTTCCACCCTCCCTGTCCTTAGGTCCTGTGGCTCCAGTGTACTGTCAAATTCACACATCTCAGGACCGCCTCATTACTTAAATTGTAATGCGTTTGCTAATGGCAACACTTGTTAGGGAAGACACAATGGGAAGATTTAACAGACAAGGGGAGGAGGGAATCTTGAATATGTGAAGCATTCTTATTATTAAGGTCCTGGGGCACCTGGGTGACTCAGTCAGTAGAACAGTAGAGCGTCCAACTCCTGATTTTGGTTCAGGTCATGATCTAAGGGTCAAGGGATGGAGCCCTGCACCAGCAGAGACTGCTTAAGAGTCTCCCTCCCTCCCTCTCGCTCTGACCCTCCCCACTGCTGGCATGTGTGCTCACACACTTTCTCTGTCTCTCTCAAAATAAAAGAAAAATATTTAAATTTATAAAAGATACTAATTTGTGGTCTTAAATAATAAGAGTGCTCTTTCTCTGATAGTGTCTCAAAAATATCTGGAAATTAATTAACCAATAGCAAGTATCTACCAAGAAGTTGGATAGAAAAATGAAGGGTCTTCTTTTATGGTACTGTCATTTAAAAAAAAAATTTTTTTAATGTTTATATTTGAGGGAAAGAGACTGAGACCGAGACAGAGGGCAACCAGGGAAGGGGCAGAGATTCCAAAGCAGGCTCCAGGCTCTTACCTGTCAGCACAAGAGCTCGATGCGGGCTCGAACTCATGAACCAAGAGATCAGGTGCCCTTATATCACTGTCATTCTTAAACAGTGGCCACATGGCTGCACACCTCTTCCTTAGGCAATGGTGAGAAGTCATTTCAGGAACAAAATCACGTAAGGATATAAATACACCTAAGAATACAAATAAATCATAATGTGAGGAATTTATAGTGAGAAACATTGTGAGTAGATGCAGATTTTATATTTCCTTGTATCTTTGACCAATACATATTTTTTCCCCATAAAAACTAATTAAAAGACATTCTTTAAAATGAGAGACTTTGTAGCACCTGGATGGCTCAGTCCATTAGGCGTCCGACCTCACCTCAGGTCATGATCTCACAGTTCGTGGGTTTGAGCCCCATATTGGACTCTGTGCTGACAGCTCAGAGCCTGAAGCCTGTCTTCAGATTCTGTGTCTCCCTGTCTCTCTGCCCCTCTCCGGCTCATAGTATCTCTCTGTCTGTCAAAAAATGAATAAAAACATTAAAAATTTTTAAAAATAAATAAAAATGAGAGACTTTGGGGACATTTGGTAACTGCTTGAAAGTGGACCATTTATTTACGGCATAGGCTTCTTACATCTCCCAATTAACAGCAGCATCCAGGTGTTTACAGGCAGATATAATCATTCAAATCACTGGGGAATTGTTTTGTGTATCCTTGCTCTGTAGTTTACAGAGGCCAGACAGTGTAGTGGTCTGAGTTAAGTGGGGCCAGAAATGCTTGTGTCAGCCACATTGTGTTGGCCGCTCAGACCTCTTTGGTTGTTACTTTCCTAAAGCATTAGTGGGCGTATTGAATGGACATATTAAAGGAGCTAGAAATCACTATTCATGCTAATCATTATACTTGTCTTACTCCTGTTCTCATTCCTGTTGAAGAATTTCTCACTCTCCTCTGATTATCTCATTCTCAGATTAAGATGAATACAATAGTAGTGCTTAAGTGACTTAATTGTTTTAACTGACATTATCCTAGAGAAAAGTGGAGCCCTGTTTGGGATTTAAACAGCCACTCCAAGCAATCTTAGTGGTTTATCTTTATTAGAAGGAAAGGTATTATCAAACTGACTCTCAAGTAAACTGTATATATTTCTTTTGAAGAAGAAATCTTTTTTCAAGACTATTTCTTCAGTTCTGTTTCCAATAAATAGGAACTTAGTGGTTAATACTGATTAAAGTTACAAATTTGAATTTAACTACATAAAAAATCATGGGTAAATTGTTTCTCTCCTAAATGTATAAATACATTCCAAAACTGTAATATGTAAACGCACTTGAGGTTTGGATAACTGTATTTTATTATTCTTTGTTGGTGGAAGGTGTAAGACCTATAAGATGGACATGGGGCTTGTATGTTACTTAGAGAGTGGTGATGCTGTGTGTTTGTGTAGGCTGTGAAGTGGTGGAGTAACTTAGGGTGTTGAGTTGGATTTCGTTTCATTTTGCATGTCATTTTGTAGCAGGATTCTCACACAGAGAGTCGTGACACCGAGGCTTTTCTCTCCAGGAAACAACTTTATTCCAGCCGGCATCGCTCAGTTGGGTTTGTACCCAGAGAACTGAGCTCCAAGCACCACGTGGCATGGTTTTTTTTTTTTTTTTAATTTTTTTTTTTAATGTTTTTTTATTTATTTCTAGGAGAGAGAGAGAGAGACAGCGTGAGCAGGGGAGAGTCAGAGAGAGAGGGAGTCACAGACTGAAGCAGGCTCCAGGCTCTGAGCTGGCAGTCAGCACAGAGCCCGACGCGGGGCTCGAACCCACGAACTGCGAGATCATGACCTAAGCGAAAGTCGGACGCTTAACCGACTAAGCCACCCAGGCGCCCCTGGTTTTTTAAATATATTTCTTACTTCTTTGTCTCCCATGTGTGGTAACACACACATGCAGTCTGATTAAAGTGGTCTCATGTTACAGGGTTGTGAGGGATGTTGTCACATATGCAAATAGCAAGGTTGCCTTGAGATGTTTTTTTTTCTTTCCTGAGGGAGGGGACCCTACCACAATTTGTCATATTCGTTATGTTTGTTTCATACCGTTGTATGAACATACCTAAGTCATTCCATTTATATATAGTATATATGTGATATACATTATATATAAAGGAATTCATTATATATAAAAAGTTAAGTAATTAAAAGGAATTAATTATATATAATATGGAGTATAATATTCTAATAGAATATTAATTCATTTTAATTATTGCTTAGTGTTTAATTGGTATATTTGCATATGCCAACATTTATGTAACCATTTAAAAATATTATTTAAATAATCTGTAGACTGGATTATTATTAAAAATAATTTTTTAATGTTTATTTATATTTGAGAGAGAGAGAGAGAGAGAGAGACAGAGTGTGAGCAGGGGAAGGGCAGAGAGAGAGGGAGACACAGAATCTGAAGCAGGCTCCAGGCTCTGAGCTGTCAGCACAGAGCCTGACACAGGGCTCGAACTCATGAACTGCTAGATCATGACCTGAGCTGAAGTCAGATGCCTAACCGAACAGGCCACCCAGGCACCCCTCCATAAGCTGGATTAGTATAAAATACAAAAGGTAAAGTTGCTTTGTTAAAGGATCTATGTTTTTTAATAAGACATTTTATCTGATTTATTTCTAAAATCTACACTTTATAATTCCATGGACAATTACAAGAGTACCCATTTCTCCATTGATGATTGATGTCACATTTTTTTCTGATAGTCCAGTGAATGAAAATTTGATTAGCTCATGTTTATTTTTAATTGCATTTTTCTGTAACTATGTTTTTGCACTTTTTACATGAGTGTTCATTTGGGGGATTGACTCCTCTGTGCATTATGTATTTGTCCTTCTATCAAACTGTATGAATCCTGCAAATTCTAGATGTTCACAGGGGTGGGCATGATTGTCTCAGGCTTAGTGCTGAATTGAAATGATTTTATCATTTTACACCAGAGCTCCACATTTGCTTTTTTTGTATATATATTTCTTTATATTTATGTAGGTTTTTTGCATTGCTGTCCTTATCTTTAATTAGATCAGCTGCTACATTTTTTCATTGCTGTTCCTTCTGCCTTTCCATTGCTTGGATCTCAGGTCCTACTATGCAGACAGAGTTTTATTTAAAAAAATTCTTTTTTAATGTTTTATTTATTTCTGAGAGAGGGAGAAAGACAGCATGAGCAGGGAAGGGTCAGAGAGAGAGGGACATACAGAATCCGAAACAGGCTCCAGGCTCTGAGCTGGCTGTCAGCACAGAGCCCAATGGGGGGCTCGAACACACGAATCGTGAGATCATAATCTGAGCCGAAGTCGGATGCCTAACCGACTGAGGCACCCAGGCGCCCCAAGAGAAAGTTTTATTAATATGAGAGGTTTTTGACTTATTTTTTTCATATACTGTTGTTTAGAGCTTTCCTTGACAGGTTAGCCTTATTTACTTGTTCCATCGCTTGCATATGCATTATATACAGAAACCCGTGCGGTGTGTCACATACATCTTTACCTTGGTAGGTGAAGATGCATGAGTTTACTGCTGCTCTCTGTTTTCTCTCACTTTTCCCTTTTCTTGAGGTGCTCCATGTTGTTTATCATTTAAATTTTTCTCAAGAAATACTGCCACTTACACAAGTAAAATGCTCTGAGTTACGTTTTGTCCTCAAATATCTTTTTCACCCTGAGAAGTGAAGGCCATTGTACTTTGTCAGATTCCTGAACTGCAGTCTTTTTTTTTTTTTTTTTTGTCTCATTGTTTATAGATGTTTCGTCTGTGATTTCTACCTTCTTAAATTGCATTTGGAAGGTTAGATATCAATCTCTTGTTCTTCCTGTTTACATAGTTTTTTCTAATTCCTTAATGCTGTAATCTTACACCTTTATGTTCTTTTTTCCCCCCGAGAGCTTCGGAATTAGGTCAGAATATGCCTTGATACAATTTTTCTTATCAATGTAATAGGTTAACTTATAAGATATCAGAAAGCTTACTGTATTTAAGTTCAGCTTAAACTCACCTTTCATAAATAATTGAGATAAAAGCTTATGTAGTTGGGGGGGGGGCCATTTCTCTGCATTTTTCTCCTTGAGATCAGGAGATCAGTGAAGCAGGGTGATTATCGAAAAGACCACCATATGCCTAATAGAAGCGAGGCAAGATTTTATTTATGGCCTGGCCAAACCTGATCTGCTCTTATGGAGAAATGCAGAGAACTGTGCAGAGAATGGCCCAGAACAAAGATAGCAGCAAGCTTATCTGGATTTCAGCAAGGCAGAATACGTCATTATTTAGTTAACCAATTACAATTTACAGCATTTCATGGTAACCAATTACATTGTGACACACAGACGTTAGTTTTGGCGGGAACCTATCTTCTTAGGAGGGTTTGAAATGACCAATCATAGTTAGACGTTTGAGAAACCGTTGGGTAGTGACTACGTGAAGGACCACCTGACGTCAAATGGTAATGAGGTATTCGTAACCTTTGCATACATGGTGTGGTTAACCAGAACAGGGAAGCACAAGCTTGCTAAGCGGATTTACAGAAGCAGAAATAGCATGTTAGTATTTAACTGTGCTTGAGGTCAACCTACAACAATCAGGTTGGGCCCGGCTGTGAATAAAATCTTGCCTCGCTTCTGTTCAGCATTTGGTGGTTTTTCTGACATTCACCCTGTTTCAGTCAACTCAGTCTCAAACTTAGCAGTTTCTTTGACAAAGGTAAGTGTGAATCTCATATTCCTTTATTATTATATATTCCATATTCCTTAAATATTGTATAAAATATATTTTTTCTTTTGCAATATCCTTGGGCGGCCTGCACAATTTACCCTCCAAATCTCTTTTCTTATCCTTCGTATTTCAACCTCTTATATTTTGCTGAATGTTCTGATATATTTTTAGCTTATGACCACTGATGAGGGAACATAAGGCAAGCTGACAGGCCACAAACATCCCCTTCCGCTCCCCACCACGCCCCCAGGTGGGATGTGTGTGATATTCCTGGGGCACTCCTGGCTGCCCAATGACAAAGGAAAGGGGGGAAACAAATGGTTAACTGATAAAGCTCATAGTCCTACAGGACCTGAGTCTCCATCAATTTCCAAATATCTTAATAAATCACAAGAAAAAGGCAATCTTATCAGTAGCCTAATCTCTAGAAACCTATAGAAATCTATAGAAACCTATAGACTCTAGAAACCTGGAGCCTTTAGTATCCCCTTCCTCTCCATAGTGAAGTGGGGAACAAAGACAGAAGGAACTGGCAGATAGAAATACATTTCCTTGTAACCTGCAGCCATTGGCAGATACTTGAGGCAGGCTGAGTAAAACCTTTCCACAGGAACTCCTTCCTGTATTCATGCTAATACTTTGCTAGAGGGCAAACAACCATAGCTTGACAATAGCTTGGCCTCCAATATCCTTGGAGTCTCCTTTAGCATGTGAAAGTCTCACTAGAAACTTCCTTGGACTTTACCACCCTCAACTCCATAGCATATAACCAACATCATTTAATTAAGTTTTTCTCTGCAGCATTTGTCCTGCCTTAAATTCCTTTATTATAATTCTTTGTCTCTTCCATCTTGTGTGGCAAGCTCCGTGTCATCTCCTGTTCTTTCCTTGGCCCTGGGGTTCCTGGTGTTATGCCTGAATCACGAGTCCCCCAGAGACCTCCAAGGAGCCAACACTGATGCAAGTACATAAGGGTCTTTATTACAAGCTTGGGCAGGGGCTCACTCGTCAACTGATGAAGTGGCAGCCGTGTGAAGCCCCGAACAATAGCAAGCAGGGTGTTACAGTGCACACGTTGTACACATAGCATCATCACATAAGTACCAGTCATAATTGTACAGTACCCATGGCAACAGTTTTAACCATTCAGTATCTGTGAGGTGTTCATTACTTTTGGTGGGATTTGAAAATTACCAATTATGAGGTGAGTTTAAAGGATGCACGTGGGGTTCAGGCAAGCAGTGGGTGCTTGGCTAGTTTGTACAGAGTAGTTATCTATAGTCCCCAGACCCTGACTCAGACCACAGGAATGTTACTCCTATCTTTCTTAGCTTCTTTTGATTGGCTGACCTGAGGGTGGTCCGTGGTGGCTTCAGCTAAAGTTTTTCCTTGAACTGGGGCTACGTGCAGCCCAAGGTCGCTCTCTGAATGGAGGCCTTAATCTCAAGATGGCATTACTTAGGCCCTTCACCGGAAGTTATAGTTACATTTCCTCTCTGGGATCATGGCGGGTGGGGGTGGGGTCAGGTCCCACCTACCCATGACGTTCTCAACCTTCTGAGAAGTAGAGACCCCCTAGTAGAAGGTCAAAAGCTATCCGGGAAACCACAGAAATCTGGATGTCAAGTCGTTCCAGAGCTGAGCTGCCTAGTGCTCTTCCCAGGCTGTACAGCTTCCCAGATGCCAGGGGCCCCTTAGGAGGACATGGCCTTGCTCGGTCTCAGGGCCTCCGCGTGGGCCTCTGCGCAGCCCTCTCCTGGCCCTCGCACAACCCACTCACCTGCAGGGTCCCAGGGAACACGGCGTGCCCTGGTGCGAATCGCTGCAGTTCCCACGGCATCTATCTCAGGGCCAGGCAGGCACCTTTCTTCTTGCCTTTTGTCCCTCTGCATCCTGATCAAGGCCTAAACCCTTTTAGGGAACCGTGGCTACACGAGCCTTCCTGTGTGATAGCGCTAACCTGCAGATGTGGAGGTTCCTGTTTAATCATTTTATGCACACTCTCGTGTGGGCTGAAAACAGAGCGAAGCAAGCTGCGGGAGAGCGCATTTTGATCTGAAGCTAAGGTAGGACCTGAAATTCAGTGGTAAAACACTGGTGTCTTTGAACGATAAAAGCATTCCCATGTACAAGCTCAAGAGTTACCACGAGGAAGAAGCAAAACACATTTTAACTGTTTACTGTGCCCTTTGTGCTCTGTCCTGCCCTATTGCCAGGGAAGATATAAATCCCACGGTCTCTAAGCCCATGTTTTTTAAAAGACTGTTTCATTTAAAGAGGAATTATTAGGATTTATTTTTAATATTGTAGTCAGATTAGACTTCTCCTGACAAGTTCCTATTTGATCATTTTGTTTCCTTGTGGAGAAACTTGGGATAATCATCTGTTAATGATTATTTTTTCTCCAGTACATCTTTTCATTTTCACTAAGTAGACATCCCCAGACTCCCCATTTTCTTCATGTTGTGTGATTTAGAGTTGCTTCACTGTTCTGATTTTGCATGTTAGTTATTTTCTAAGAACCCTATAATTTATCAAAACCTTTATTTTTAAAAAAAATTTTAATGTTTATTTACTTTTGAGAGAGAGAGAGGGTGTGTGTGAGAGAAACAGTGTGAGAGTGAGAGAGCAGGGGAGGACAGAGAGAGTGAGACAGAATCTGAAGCAGGCTTCAGGCTCTGAGCTGTCAGCACAGAACCCGATGTGGGGCTCAAACTCATGAACCATAAGATTGTTACCTAAGTTAAAGTCAGATGCTTAACCAACTGAGCCACCCAGGCACCCCTATCAAAATCTTTATTAAAGTGTGATGTTCGGAAGTGAACATAGTTATCAAGGTATATTGTGACATTGGCCTGATTGTCCAATCTGACCCTTTCCCTTCCAGACCCGAAATAAATCCATCAACTCTTTGTTTATAAACAAGAATCACATAGCTAAACTCCAAAAACTTCAGGACACTAGGAAAACTTCCCTAGGCATTTTGCTTGTTCCATTTTGTCGTTGCCTACTTTCTGCTTTTTGCCTTAAGGGTTTATTTCTCTCCCCGACTTCTGTATTTAACACGTAGGTTTAAACTGTCCACTGTGTTGACTCTAATTCTGTCAATATGAGCAAACTTCGGCTAAATATGTGTGAACTGATTTATTTGAAACTATCTAAAGACAATTGTACGCCATCTACCGGGACGGTCTCCTTCAGGAACCAGTTGCTCAAGGAGCCCATAATTTGAACAGGTGCTACTGTTAGTATTACCAGAGAATGTGGGAAAACAGCAAGGGCAACGGGGAGCTATATGCTGGTTCTGATCTCAAGATGCATGTCTTTGGTACAAGTGGTACAGCAGTAAACTAGGAACACTTATGAGTTAGGCTTTAAGTTTAGCACTCTGGAATGCTTACTATTGGTAAGGAGTAAATAAATAATATTCTATTTCAAATCATGAAAGATTCTAGTAAAGATTGTTTTACCTACTGTTCATGAGGTTTCTGTTTTTCTGAGTATGTAAGAAAAATGCCATTCAGACGTGTCATGTCTATAGACATGCCTGGCTATATTATGTCAAAACAACGTATAGGTTGATTCAGAGTATATATAAACATTAGGCCAGTTTGTGGAGACAATTATCAGGTGAATAAATTGCTTGATTTAGTGTTATTCTTATTTCAGCCAGCAGAAAAGTAGTAATTCAATGCCATAGGTATGGCCTCGAAAACAGTAAGTTTTTACCAAAAATACAAAGAAAGGCATGAGGAACAAAGAGAGGTGCATAAACATAGCTACAGAAAAATGCAATTAAAAATAAACATGAGCTAATCAAATTTTCATTCACTGGACTATCAGAAAAAAATGTGACATCAGTCATCAATGGAGAAATGGGTACTCTTGTAATTGTCCATGGAATTATAAAGTGTAGATTTTAGAAATAAATCAGATAAAATGTCTTATTAAAAAACATAGATCCTTTAACAAAGCAACTTTACCTTTTGTATTTTATACTAATCCAGCTTATGGAGGGGTGCCTGGGTGGCCTGTTCGGTTAGGCATCTGACTTCAGCTCAGGTCATGATCTAGCAGTTCATGAGTTCGAGCCCTGTGTCAGGCTCTGTGCTGACAGCTCAGAGCCTGGAGCCTGCTTCAGATTCTGTGTCTCCCTCTCTCTCTGCCCCTCCCCTGCTCACACTCTGTCTCTTTCTCTCAGAAATGAATAAACATTTATATATATGTACACATACATACACACACACGTATGTATATATATATATAGTTTTTTTTTTTTTTGAAGTAAAAATGAAGAAAAAAGAAAATCACTTGGTGAGGATGAGGACACAAACACTGAAAAGAGCTGAGTAGCCTGACAGCTAGGGGTAGAATGCAGATGTCTTAGTTCCAAGTCCAGGTTTGTTTTGGTTTCTCCTTTTCTTACCTTGTAATGTCATAGCTCGTTTTCTTTTCTCTCTACTTTCTGTGATTCCCTCTGAGTCCCTTTAACACAGTAGTAAATATGGGAACTCTTCAGCTGGATGGCCTTCGTTTTTAGAATCCTATGTTAGCACATTGTAAATGCAACACTCTTGACATTTTACCATCAATTTAAACTAATTTTTAGTATCATTTAATCAATAGATCAAGAGTCTTTGCATAATATTATAGACATCGCAGATGCAATTAGCAATATTCACAAGTCCTTATTACCAACCTATGTATTTCAGCAAACTGCATAATTGGCATGTTTGTGCCATAAATCGAATAAATCAAACTTTGCTGTTAAATGGGTTTTACATAGAGCATAAAACATTGCCTTGAGTATCAAGCAGAAAATGATTTATTCTCCACTCATTTTAGAAATTAAAAATAACACCTAATGCAGGTGATGTACTAAGTCACCATGCCACTTGACTAAATAAAACTTCTTTGAAATAAAACAATTTCACAAAGAGCCAACAGATGTATATTTTCTTCTGGGATTTACAGAACCATCTGGTCTTGTAATTTCCAGCTGCATAGTTTACATTAAGTTCTGTCTTTAAAACATCAAGTAATTTTAAATACAGAATTTATATACAAATGTAAATATATTTATGTTTACTCTTGACTTCAGTTCAAATAAATTGTGCTTATGTTTGTAAACTAATGAAAGTTTAATTTCTTCCATAAGAGACCGATTTTATTACCATCATATTTCACAACGTTATGGCTGTTTCATGCTTAACTTACAAAAAGCCTTCCAAGTATTACTAAACAAGTAAGATTTCAGCAACTCCTATAAAGCTTTAATGAACTAATTAGTTTGCAACAGTGTTCTCAGGTTTGTCTTTGAAAGTTGTTGCTATTTTTAGTAGCACACCATAGGACATCTCCAACTCCTTGGTTCTGCTAGTAGCCAATATCTTCTATGAAAAGCTTGTTGAACTCAAAGTGAGAACAAACCTCATAAACAGGATAAAGGGCGCTAAGTAGCCCTGAAATGATACAAAATTCGATGTGTTCAAATGAGGATACAGTTAATGAATCAAACTCTACTGATACTATTGACTTTACATACGGCATCACGTATTCACTGGAAAATGACATCTCATTAATTCTGAGGATATGGAGTTATCTTCCAAATACAGCATTCTGCATTTATTTACAATCTATGACATCCCAGCAGGAAAAGAATCTTCTTATATCAGAAGTAGGTTGTTAAGTAATCATGGTTCCATTAAGTTAAGTTAGGAAAAGGTCTCTTAATACCAAACATTTGCTTTTACATTAATAACCAGATTCCTTTTAGTATTACTACAAAATTTAAAAATTCTCATTCTATATAGAATTATGACTGTTGTTTAAGTATTGACATTGATAGTGAAGTATACTCCCATGAAATATAAAGTTACTTGCCAGAAACAAAGTATGCCCAGCAGATCACTAGGGGAATAAAATCAACAATGTAGAATCTAAAGGAAACACTGATGAACCACAAGCAAAAATTAAAGAAAGCTAGTAAGACTCCTATGTAGCTGAAGTTTCAGTGTATTAAGAGAATTATTAAAAGTAGAAAATTCTTAGCTGTATCCAAAAACAATTTAAACTCTACATCATTACAAGAGACACACACAAACCAAATATTTAAAATGTATAAATATGAAAGCATAGGTAAAAATAAGTCAGACACACGAAAAGATAGAAACATGAGTGGAATAACAATATTTTTAAAAGTTGAATTTAAGGAAGAAAAGCATTCATGGAGACAAAGTCTACTTTGATTTAACAATCTATATGTATCTTAGTTAGAAACGCTAATGTGTGAAATAACTTAGCTTCTATTTAGCACACTTCAATGGAAGTGTATTTGAATGTTATTAATGAGATCAATTTATAAAAGATATATTCAACTTTGTACCCAATAAACTAAAATTAACTTTACTTTCAAATATCCTCAGCCAATTCTGAAAAGTTGATTACATGCTGTAACCCAAGAAAAGCCAAAATCCTCAGGAGCAAACTGACATGCAGTATTCTCAATTTGACTAATCTAAAATTAAGTGATTAGATTTAAAATAAAATTGTTACTTAGGCATTTTTAAATCATTTGAACAAGTATTTTGTCAAGAATGTAATGAAAATTAAGTGGAATATTTAATGCTTTAATAATAAATTAATATTTTAAATTAATGAATGTTTTAGTTTGCTAGGGCTGTCATAATGAAATAACCCCATCTGGGTGGCTTAAACAGCAGACGTTTCTTGTGCTACCATTCTGGAAGTCAGAAGAATATCAGGTGTTACTCAGGTGTTAATTACAGCGGGATTCATCCTGAGAATCTGTTCTCTGCCTCTCCCTTCGTTTCCAGTGGTTGCTGGCATTGACATTACTTGACTTCTCCCATATAACCCCAGGTTCTACCTTCATCTTCACGTGGTTTTCCACCTGTGTATCTGTGTCCAAGCTTCCCCTTTCTTTAAGGACACCAGGCACATAGGATTAGGTCCCACCCTCCTCCATGTGAGCTCTTCTTAACTAATTACATCTTCAATGGCCTTTTTCCCCAGTAAGGTTACAGCCTGAGGTACTGGGGGTTGGGGGCTAGGATTTCTACATACGAATTAAGGGGGAACATCATTCAATCCAGAAAAATGCCTTTCTGTTTTTTTAAAAAATATTTTAATCTTTATTTATTTTTGAGAGAGAGACAGAGCTCAAGCAGGGGAGGAACAGAGAGAGGGAGACACAGAACCTGAAGCAGGCTCCAGGCTCTGAGCTGTCAGCACAGAGCCTGACGTGGAGCTCAAACTCACAAACTGTAAGATCATGACCTGAGCTGAAGTTGGAGGCTCAACAGACTGAGCCACCCAGGCGCACTGCCTTTCTGTTGTTTTAAGCCACTGTGTGGTAACTTGTTACACTGCAGTAGATCGTTGATACAGTGGTAGAGTTGAAAGCAAATGGAATGCTGATAAGAGTATGAAGAAATATCCATGGTTTTCTGCTGTGACACTTCCCTTCAAAACAATTGTGGAGACACTTCAATATTGATTAATTTAGATGAAACACCTTCTAAAGATAGGAAATGTTCATATACTTGGTTCCTTCACAGGAACTGGGAATTAAAGTTGGCTGTTGTTATTATATAAATTGAATAAAGTTGTGCTCAGCCTCCCGCCACAATTGTCATTTTTATTATGTTTCTTTCAGTTTCTCTCTCTACTTTTTTTCCTTTTTCTCTTCTCACCAGCAAATGAGAAGTGCTAAAATGTTAAGAAACAAGTGCTGAAGATAACTTAAACAGTATTGTGTATTTTTGCCAATTTTTAAGGCTGTCATCATTGATATATTTTTAATACATGGAACGCAGCATCCAGACACCAATGTTCCAGAGGTGCAGGGTTTTGATCACATCATGCAAATATGTGTGACTCCCTGAGCTACTGTACCTCCACTTCCCCTACTTGAATTTTATTTGTTCACCCATCAAGGAATGTCAGTCCGCTCCACCAAATGAGAATATCAGACCTAAAGCAGCATGCTGTCTTCAGAATCCTCTGACTTAATTAAGTTAATCATTAATGTCCATGACCCTTGTCCTGACATGTCTCCTTACCGTGTGTCCACCTCTGGGCCAGACCAGATGGGGTCTGAGTTCAGATATGAGTCTTAGGGACATTATTAGAATCTACATGTCTATTGAAATAAACTTCCCTTTTTTCAGTACTCACTGCCAAGCAGACTGACACCATGTTTCTACTCGTTTAATTTGATGCTACTTTTAAATAGCAAATTGTTGCTTCTATACAAATTCTGCATATTGTTCTGTGCTAGTTTTCACAACAAAGAAAAAAAATCCTGAAGTGTTTATACCAATTATTTTGGGGGAAATTATTTTTTAGACTCACTTGGCATTGTCTTGAAAAAATAAAAACCCTACAAACACATTACCTTAAGTTTTAATTCATTCAACGATAGTTTTTGAATGCCAGTTGTATTCTTATGAATAAAAACATTTATAACTTTGACATTATGCAAAAGTTGTTTATGAACTAAATAAGTCATTTATCACATTCTCTAAAATTTATTACCAAAATAAGAAGCAGGTTTGAGCTTCCTCTGTGCATGGCATTCTTGCAGAATGCTTTACTTCCTTAGCTCATTAAGCCTCTCACCAACTCCGTGAGATAAATTGTGTTATCGTCCTCGTGTACAGATGAGACAATGGAGTCAACAAGTTTAAATTGCTTATCCGAAGTAATGTAAGTCAAATGTGGAAAGCATAGTATAAACCCAGACAGTTTGATTCTTGCAGTCAGACTTTTAAACATGAAAAAGAACTGGACATTTAAAAATAATGATTTGACCTCTTTGATTTCATTCATTCATTCACTCATTAAAATATTTATTGAGTGTGTATCATGTGCAGGTGCTGTACTACATGTGATGATAAACTGGTAGGTAGGACAGAACTCTCCTCTGATATCTTCTTAACCAACAGAGTGGTAGATAAGTGTACACAGAGAGTGTTAAGAATGTAATGAAATTCTATCTGACCTGGTCTTGGCAGTTCAAGAAAGGCTTCTTAGAGATGGTGACATGACACCTATGGTGTTTGTTACTCAGGTGAGAGAGATCAAAGAAAGTTGGAGCTGGGTGATTAGCTATGAATGGCACATTAGAGAGGAATGGAACTGGAGAGAGGAGAATGTGTGCACAGGGAAAGATTTTGATTGATTCAGTAAAGATCTAGGGCTTCATTCATAGTTCACAGGCTGAGAGATGGGTTGCGGTGGACAACAGAGCCTGTACTGAATTGGAAGCTACACATACCCACGCACACACATTGCATTATGCTTCCTGGAAATGAGCCGATTGCTGTATCTTCATCCACACTCCCTAATGTCGTCTTGAAGCAGTAGCTGCTGTATTTATTTATGCCCCCCAGGTCATATGTAGACCAGAAATTTAATGATACTTTTGAGCCAATTTGAATTCAAGTCATCTTTTATCTTCCACTGTAGACCTGTTCATTCATTCATTCATTCACTCATTCATTCCTCTGTCCATTCATTTAGTTAACAAAGAATGGTACTATTACTTTGAACTAGCACAAACATATCTAGGAGTTTTTATCTTGTTATTTCTATTTTTCTCATTTTTTGCTATAGTGTGGCAATTAAGAGGTTAGACTTTTGAGGGGCACCTGGATGGCTCAGTCAGTTAAGCATCCAACTTGGGTTCAGGTCATGATCTCACAATTAGTGAGTTTGAGCCCCACGTCGGGCTGTGTGCTGACAGCTCAGAACCTTCTTCAGATTCTGTGTCTCCCTCTCTCTTTGTCCCTTTTCCACTCACACTCTGTCTCTCTGTCTCTCAAAAATAAATAAACATTAAAAAATTTAAAAAAAAAGAGGTTGGACTTTTGAGTCCGAATGTCTGGATTCAAATCCTGGCTCTTCCGTAAAAAGCTGTAGTAGCTTGGAGAAGGTAATGTTAACCTCCTGTGCCTTAGTTTCTTCAAGTTAACAATAGGGATAGTAATATCCATCACACGTTATTACAAAGTTTCAAATGAACAATTGATGTCAAGTCTAAGAACAGAGTTCAAACAAGCGTATATACATATTTATATCCGATATATAAGCATAGGTGTAAAACCAAAACATCCACCAAATTAACATACTGTTTAAATTCAGATGTTGTTTGCTTAAGAGCTAAGCATTCAGCAATCAAGGCTCCTTTGCTTCTTCAGCTATAACTAGGGATAATACCAAGGTGGATTTTGAAAAAAAGATGTCCGGACTCAAACAGCTGTCACATTGGAAGAGCTGCATGGTCACTGGGGCCCTAGTGGGTTGCTCACCCAATCCCGCCATGGACAGAAACTTGCAGTGCTCGTTCTCGGGTGAGGCAAGGGTTGGGGCGTGCTGGTCTGTGTTTCTGTCCACATCTGTGCGTCACTGCTTACCGGACATTACATACGCCACTCCTTGTGTTCGGGTTTTATGTACGTGACCTTGCGTATTCTACTGGTGCTTTAAAATACATTCTAAAGTTCTGTCTTCCTAAAAAATAAATGAAAGATGATAGATAATGTGAGTTGACCTGCATCCCCTTTTCTTTATATTTTTTTCCTTTTTATATGAGGATTCGAAGGGGAGTTACCTTGCTTAACTGGAAATGCTGTGTTTTCCCATTTGCAAACTCTTCAAAACCAAGAACCATGCCTTTTGATTTTCCCTACATTGCGTAGTCTAATCCTTAGTATATTCTACATCAATATTTATTGACAAAGTGTATATATTGTCCTGAAAGAGGAAAACTAAGTTTTATTACATGAGTGAAACCTATTTCCTTTAGCTGTGTTCTTTTTGTTCTCATTTCCGTTTCTATTTTTCTTGCCTACATCTGCAAATATTTATAGATTTTTGATTATTGATAAGGTGCTAGGTTGAGCTAGTGGTATAAAAATAAGCATGTATAGATCTGTTAGTATAATCCATAGCTTTATCTATAATGTCTCAATACCATAGTTTCAGAAGTAACATAAGAAACAGTTCCAGCCACATGCATCTCCCACCAGTTCAGCAGCAGAGCTGCCCAGTCGAGGTAGTTTGTCATCGCCACAGTGACCCCTCCCTTCTCGATCACGTCTCTGTCCTGGGAACCCTGAAGTTTCATGTTCCTCCTTGATGTCTCACCCCCAGGTGAGGGCTCACCCCCACCGAAGTGACTCAGACCTCGGAGTAACCCACTTCTCCCTGCTTATACTTTTTAAAAAATTTTTAATGTCAATTTATTTGAGAGAAAGAGGAGACAGAGCACGAGTGGGGGAGGGGCAGAGAGAGAGAGGGAGACACAGAATCTGAAGCAGGCTCCAGGCTCTGTGCTGACAGCTCAGAGCCTGACACGGGGCTCGAACCCAGGGACTGAGATCACGACCTGAGCTGAAGTTGGATGCCCAACCGACTGAGCCACCCAGGCGCCCCTACATTTACTGTTTTTAAGTTGTATGAATAATGGCTGTTTCTCACTGAAAACTGAGACAAAACAAAAGAGGGAGAATAAGAAAAAAAAACTGTCACCAATGTTCTAGACACATCACTGTTCCCTTTTTGACATGTTTTCGTGTCAGTTTATTTTCTATGTTTTAATATTGGGGAGTTCGTACTGTGTAATGAAGTCCTTTTTTATTTTGTGTCAAATTTTATTGAACTTGCAGCTTATTTTATTTGAAAAAATCAATTGAAATTTCATCTTCAGCATTGCTCAGCAATTCATCGTGGGCCATGTTCCTCTTGATTTTAATTTACATATACTTAAGGTGACGTTGTCAGTTGTCTTACTCTGCCTTCGCTAAGAAATAGCTAATTAACTGCCCAGTGCAAAAAGCTACAGGCTGATTCCTCGATCCCCAGATGCTGTCCAGTGTCGTCTTTCAGTTTCATTCCATGGTGAAATGCTCTGGATACTCATCACGTTCCACTTCCATCTGTTTTTCCCACCAATATTAAAAATTCCTTTTTAAAAAAATTTTTTGAGGTTTATATATGGTAGTGTTGCTATCTGGAAAAGTAGGTGTTTACATCATTGTTTTTCTTCTTCTCAATATACCTAATTTCCAATCCAAGTATTTTCAGATGAAATTTAAAGGGCATTTTTGTTGTTATTTCATATTTACATAAAATTTTCATATCATTCTCCTAGATTTTTTTTTTGTGGTGAAAAACACCATTACTTCTGCACAGAATATAAAATATACCATGCTAACGAACCATTTTAAGTGTACAGTACAGTAGTGTTAACTATATGCACATTGTTCTGCAGTTGAGATCATTTAAAATTTTTGTTCAACATTTATTTATTTTTGATAGACAGATCATGAGCGGGGGAGGGGCAGAGAAACAGGGAGACACAGAATCCCAAGCAGGTTCTAGGCTCTGACTGAGCTCTCCTCACAGAGTCCAGGGCAGGGCTGGAACCCATGAACAGTGAGATGGTGACTTGAGCCGAAGTCAGGCACTTAACCGACAGAGCCACCCAGGCGGTAGCCAGTGTAGATAAAGTAATTTGAGGAAGTCAGAATTTTGTTTAATGTTTTATTTATTTCTGAGAGAGAGAGAGAGAGAGAGTGAGCGCGAGCTAGCAGGGGAGGGTCAGAGAGAGGGAGACAATGAATCTGAAGCAGGCTCCAGGCTGAGGAACTTGGAAATTCAAGCATTTTGTCTCTACAGTTTTATCTCTTTCCTCATTGTCAAGGCCCCTAGTGAGTGCAGATTCTGCAGATTCACATGGCTCGCCCTGCAGATTTTGCAAACTGCCTTGGATCTCATGTGTTTAGTACAGAAATTCTGCCACGTGCAAACCCAGAAACCTGGAACTCCGCCATATTGAACTGACTGAACAGCTGTCCACCCCTCTCCTCAGCTGAAGTGCTGATCAGGACAGTGATGCCAGTGTCACACGATGCTCATGTGGATGCTTTTCCCCACAGACTGTAGGAGCAGAGAACAGTTCAGAGCATTCACAGAAGCATCTCGAAAGACACGCTCTGCTCAATACAGCTATCCTGATGAGAAAGATAAGGACTTCCGTGATCTAAATCATGGGTATGTATGGAAATACTTAATTTCTTGAAGCAATTTACTATAGATTTACTTCACATATACAGTTTGAGGGGTTTTATAGGAACCACAGTTGACTCATTTACATGTAGGATAAATCACATGAAGATGAACAAATAAATACATTTTGTAATTAATATGGGTCCCTTTTCACTCTGAGCATCATATCCAGGGCCTGCGTGGCAATACATATTTCTCAACAAAGTACGGAAAATTGCACATCGTGAATGTTATTGTGATTCCTTAAATCACATTATGGATATTGCTGTTTTTTAAAATTCTTTTTGAAAATAGGAAACTCAGCATATTGTTTGTAAGACAGTAATAATATTTATCAAGATATCAAATATCCAAGTATTGCAAGGAAGGTTTAATTTTTGACCAAGAGAGGATATTTTTGAATTCTTCAGAAATCGGGAAATGTCCATCTTATTACTTTGAAACTGGTCAGGACTTCTCGTGTGGCACTTATATACCAGCTTCATACATAGTGGCTTCTTTACAAAGCTTCTCTTCATGTTGTCCTGGAAGCTTCTCCACACAGACACAGGATAAATCCAGGAGCTCCTTTTCGTTGAGTGAATATCAATAGATGCTTGTGTAATTAAATTACCACCACCACCAAACAAACAAAACCCGTGTAATTCACAGCCCCCTGGAAGAGGTGCTATTGAAGGCACATCCTTACCACAAACCAGGAACTTGGTGTTTCACAGCAGCCTCCTAAGTATTCTAATTCAGTCAAGTTCAAAGGACATCATTGAAGTTCCTGTCCTCAATTACAAGTGGAAATTTGCGAAGTAAGATTTACTTACTGTCTAGAATTTGCTGTCTAGGAGAGGAGGTCATGTCATCTGATAAGAAAGATGGATTCTGGCACATGTTCATGCCTTGTTTCCACTACTTTGTAGCTACAAGTTATGTAAAAT
The DNA here is from genome assembly GCF_003009895.1 of Hyaena hyaena. NCBI lineage: Eukaryota > Metazoa > Chordata > Mammalia > Carnivora > Hyaenidae > Hyaena > Hyaena hyaena. The sequence goes on along the minus strand of NW_024082390.1, from coordinate 179,581 downwards.
TTCAGAATCTCAGCTTCTTCGGCTATAAAATGGGCTGATAATACCTACTTTATAAGATTGTTATGTTGGGAATATATGTATGTAAAGCACCAAATGGTAATGCGGGAAGTAGCATTTTATAGGCATTCCACAAAAGCCAGGTTAGCAAATGCTGCTCAATGCTCACTATATGCCAAACATTCTTTTAAACACTATGCAAATAGTAACTCATGGAGCAAAAGTGCTCATGCACGTAGTGATATGAAATCGAATTAGGGTGCCGTGTAGTTCAGAACAAGGTTGCAGTTCATCCTACTGGGCCTTTAGCCTACACAGAAAAAGGACTAAGACTTTGATGAAGGTTTAGTGCTTACTAGGGTGAAAGAAGAGTGAGACAAATCATGGGAGCAAAGAAAAGTGAAGTGTGTTTAGAGAGTGGCAGGGCTGGACTGTGTGATTGAGCAGGTGAGTTCAGTACTTAGGGATGAAGAGCATTCTGGAAGAACATTCTATGAAAGGAGATTGAGGCAGAGAGAGAGAGAGAGAGAGGCCTTTAATTCTGGCCTAAGGAAACGAAATCTATTCCATGTGTTCCCCCTTCCTGCAAGCTGAGCAGGCACCGGAGCCCCAGTCAGAACCATCTATAAATAATTTAAGGGGCAGAAGACAGTCACTTGGCCCTTATTTAAGTTAGCATTTCATTTGGTTTGTAACTCACTCTACTACCTGACATGTTTCACCAGAGAAAAATTGGAAATAGATATAGGTCCACATATTTGCAGGCACTTTTTCTTTCCTCATAAGATGTGAATGGGGATCTATCTGGCTCTGATAGTCACATCCACAAGTATGTAGTGTGGACAGAACACTTGCGGCCTGCTTCTGCCCTGCCCTGCGGCCACATCCATGTCCTTCCGAAAAGATTCATTTCACTTGTTTGGAGGTAATGACTAAATGTATGTTATTATCTGAACTCTTAAGATGATGGTGACCGGGGCGCCTGGGTGGCTCAGTCAGTTGGGTGTCCGACTTCGGCTCAGGTCATGATCTCACAGTTAGTGGGTTAAAGCCTTGCGTCGGGCTCTGTGCTGACAGCCAGCTCAGAGCCTGAAGCCTGTTTCAGATTCCGTGTCTCCCTCTCTCTTTGACCCTCCCTTGCTCACGCTGTCTCTCTCAGAAATAAATAAAACATTAAAAAAGTAAAAAGATGGTGACCTTGTTCCACTCACATACAGCCTTTGTCACTTGGTTACAGATTGGGTGACTTCAGTTTTAGCCTCCTGCCATCTTCACCAATTTTACTCACACACTTTGCAATTGGCAGTTATCGTTGATATGGTGATAAAAAGATAATAGTATCTTCGTCGTGCCTGAACATGCATGTTCTTCAGTAATGCTTTGTAGATAGATGGTTCTGTGGTACTTGAGCACAAGACTTACATACAACGCAGGTGGGGAGGCCATTCCATGGGAAACCTGGAGGACTTTACTAACTGGCTCTCAGAGCCCCCTCGATCACCGTGCACAGAGCGCTCAGGCCATGACTTCACTTTTACTTTTCTCTGCTCATTTATCTTTCTTGCATTTACCCTCTTGGTCACAGATTGAGCCTCTTTTCAACACACTGTACATGAATTCACATCACTTCCACTTGACAAATATTATAATTTTTTCGTAATAAACTCGATGCTGAATTTCATGTTTTGAATAAGAATTTAAAATATACTGGGGTGCCCAGGTAGCTTAGTCATTAAAGCATCTGACTCATGATTTCGTCTCAGGTCATGAGATGGAGCCCTGTGCGTGGCTCAGCACATGGATTGAGATTCTCTCTCTCCCTCTCTCTCTGCCCCTCCCCCACTTGCTAGCACTCACTGTCTTTCTCAAAATACAGAAATATTTTTTAAAAAGGAATTTAAAATATAACAATATCCCTATGTCCATTTTTTTTCTTTCATCCACCACCGCCCACCAATAATCTCCCCAGTTAGCGTCCTTGTCTGTTTTCTCTCCTTCCACGTTGCCTAAAACAAATATAATCAGGCCTAAAATGTCTGTGTAGTGGTTAAGAAAGGTTAAATTTCATTTTTAAAAAATATGATTTGCATCTCGCTGTGCAATCTAATAGCTCTTTATTATGGACATGTTAACAACTTTCTAAGCTACAGTATTCTCATATGAAAAACAAGGCTGCTTAAACTATCTCTTAGCACTGCTGGGTGCTTCCAGTGAGGCTTGGCCTCCAGGGCAGAGCAATCAGAACTGCAGGGTCCCTGAAAGGGATAAAGAACTGGAGTCTGCTTTATTTAGCATCCGTGACTTATCCCCACCCTCTACTCCAGGCAGAAGTCATTACCTTCTTATTTGTCTTCCTCATACAAATGTTGTATTTCCTGCTTGCTCACGACTGGTATTTTCTGAGAGAATGTGAGCAGCCAACTTACTGGAAAGCACCCTCACATCTATTTAGCATAATACCTGTCACAGAACTCACACCCAACACATACTTGCTCCATTATAAACACCATCTGATTGTATAAAATCTGGTCTGGCCAATATCAGCCACTCCTCATGTTCCTACAGTCAGCGCGTTAAATCTTGGTAATTACACCTTTATACAATCATCCAGACTTCTTTGTGGTTAAATGCCCCCTGGTTAGACCCTGATGACTTACAGGAGAGAGCACTATGAAGACAAAAATGCCAAATAATTTTAATTAAAATTCTCCATTGTTATTAATATCACCCATAGCAACACTTGTGCACTTGAATTGAATGGAGCACAGCACCATGGTAAAAGCCGGTGTTTGGCCGCTATTGATTCATGGTGCCTCTAATTCATTGTCCTAATAGACATAGAGGTGATCTAGTGACTGAGGGTAGCTGGACGTGGTAATTTCTGTTCTTTTCCAATGCTACCTTCTTCTAAATTCTCTCTCTCTGATAAAAACTCTATAACACGTCTTTGGTTTAGAAATTGTTTTACAAGCTCATAGGATGTACCGTTTCTGGCAAGCCATTTTCTTACTCAACAATAAAAGACATACACCAAGCAGAACAAAGCAGGACCATTTTGAAAGTTACAACGGCTTCTATATAAGGAACAAGTTTTAACAAAATTTGGCAAAAAAGAAAGAAAACTTGAGACATGAATAGCATGTCAACTCAATCAAATTTATTTAAAAATATTTTTAACAATATATCGTCATCATAGATGGATGGAACTTTCTTTTCAATTCCCCAAACTCATTACTTACCTGTGTCTTTTGAGAACTTCAGTTAAGCTCCAGGAATCATATTTTAAATTCAGCCCAAGAATTTTTATTTCCTTTTATCATCGACAATACAAAGCTATTTTTGTATCTGGTTTAAGATTAGATTTTTGTCAGACTACCGTTCTTATCTTAATTTAGTTATTGCCATGAATTTATAATGGAGCAAGGAACTTTCCCACCGAGGTGCTATATAATATACAATATTTAATTTGTCACTGCTCTTTCACTATGAAATGAAATGAACAATTTTTAGCAAAAGGCATAATTTGAGATCTAAATAATATGTCAAATAGATAGGTAATACTTCATGGTATTCCCTTTATTCCTAGGAAATACGTCCTTATCATTTTAAGTAAACTACATGAGGCAGATATGACACTCTGGATCATCTTCTTTTATGACATTTAATTTTAGTTTCTAATTCCAGTCACATCTCTTCCTTATTATGGTCACACGGAGCAGCAGTAACAATGCCATGTACATTCCAATGCCAGAGGAATACTTGTTGATTTTTTTTTATCATGCAACTTTTTCAGCATTTTATTTGCTTCTCATATACACAGGCCACAAGATCACTTGTATGCAGATGAAGATGGTAGAAATGTGACACTTCTGGCAAAAGCAAAGTTTGCACAAGATTTCAGCAATTTTGCCGCTGAAATTCAAAACACCATCAAGGCTCTCAGAGAACAGGTATGTTCCTGCCCCCAAGAAATATGCCCTTATTGTATAGGTTGGAATGAATAGATTTTTAAAAATCTGACCAATAACTCTGTAAATATATAGCACAGTACTAGAATAATAAAAGGGGGGTTATATATGTGGAGAGCTTCCTGGTAACCATTGAATTCAGGGATGGAGGACTTGGGTAAAACCATATCCTTTCTGCTAAATGCCAATGTTTCCAATATACAAGGGTTCCCGTGACGGGGGCTCTCTGTGTCTGGGGTCCTGCTCAGCATCTCTGAATAATTGTGTTCAATGCTCTCTTCATCTCTGTGGATGTAGATAATTCGTAACAGGCATAACGCATACTTTTCCTATAATTTCTTTTTTTGAAATGGGAGTCAATAAAGCCTCTTAGGGATTACTGCTTTCTCTGGATTTCCTTTTCTGAAAAAGTTACTGTTAAAAATGAAATTTCCACACTCCTTATTGCTTAATTTCTCGGTTGTTCTGCCTCGTGGTTTATTTAATTGTTCCTAAAACTTGGGAAAGAATCAATGAGAGATTTGGCTTGTATTAGAAATGGCAATGAGGGGTGCCTGGGTGTCTCAGTTGGTTAAGCGTCCGACTTCGGCTCAGGTCATGATCTCACGGTTCGTGGGTTTACGTCGGGCTCTGTGCTGACAGCTCAGAGCCTGGAGCCTGCTTCAGATTCTGTGTCTCCCTCTGTCTCTGACCTTCTCCTGCTCATGCTGTCTCTCTCTCTCTCTCTTTCTCTCTCTCTCTCTCAGAAAGGAATAAAAAAACATTTTAAAATATTTAAAAAAAAAAGAAATGGCAATGAGATGGTTTCAGACATGGAGTTTGGTCTCTCTCAAGTCATGGTGCCATGCTGGCTATTTCTTCTACTACAGTGTTACTGGGTAGTGTATGCTTTTCCTTCGTCCTGTCAGAGGCTTTGAAGCAGAAAGCTCTGTGGGGCTGTGAGAAGCCAATGGTTTCTGCTGTCAGGAAGTTCTGACTTTACAAGTCGTCTGACTTGGGCCATTTGTTTAACCATTCAGAGCAACCGTCTGTCGTCTGGACCTTCAGGAATGTAATGAGAATCAAATGAGATTCTGTGGCAGGAGCAGTTTGTGAACAGTAACCCTCTTAATGTATGACTGTTGCTTTTGAACACAAACATATCTTGTATCGAAATGGGAGATTACCTGCTTGCCATGTGTGCCACCTGAGAGCTGGAGGCAGCCTTGGTCCCCATTAGTGCGTTACCCAGAGTGCCCATCCTTGTGACTTGAACGTCCACTTGTCCAATCACTTGTCCAGTCTGAGTCTGAACATAAATCTGAAAGATGTGAAGCATTGTTTCTAGAAGGTTATTCTTAAAGGTTAAGTTTATTCTATCCTGGAATGGTTGAGGTGACCTAGGACTCTGGGACATCACAGAGCTCATGTGTCATAGAAGAGATAAATTACAATGGCAGGAGAGAGTCCTTAGTGCTGGGCTGCAGAAGGTGGGTCCTGCTCATTTTAAACCTTAATCTATTTATGTAGGAAATTCTTTTTTCATAAGCATATTTTATAGGATTTGCAGACACAGGCAGAATCCATAAGCAACATTTCAGTCTAATTTTATCTACACTTTGGTGGTGATAATTACACCTTTGATATGTTTTACAATGATTTGAAGCTTCCCAGGTACCGCGAGACTGCAGTAGCTGGTCCTGCTGGGTGTCCAGTAACCTTCAGGTGTCGGAAGGAGCACAGTGTCTCTAAATAGGTAAAGAGAAAGTGTTTTTCCCTGTTAACTTGCTCTATCTCTCCCATTCCATTAGTAAATTTCTTAATAGCTAGGACTGTTTCACTGCAGAATTCTCCATACCTGACACATAGTACAGTAAAACCTTGGTTTGTGAGCATAATTCATTCTGCAGACATGTTTGAAATCCAAAGCACTGCGTATCAAGGCAAATTTCCCCATAAGAAATAATGTAAACTTAGATGATCCATTCCAGAATCCAAAAATATTCATATAAAAATGATTATAATACTGTAATATAGCACAAAATAATGAAGAAAATACAAAATATAAAGAAAAATAAACAAATTAACCTGCACTTACCTTTGAAAACTTTCATGGCTGGTGTGAGGGAGACCAGAGAGAGGAAGGTTATTGTGTAGGACGACTTTCACTGTCACTAACAGGCCTTTGTATATGCTTGCATGGATATTGACTACAGTACAGTATTAATCAACTCCTGTAATATTTAATGTAATTGGCAGTAAGGCAGCAGAGGAGAGGGTCTATATCTACAGGCAGCCTGACCTAGAATGAAGCAGAACATTCCTAAGTTTACTCTTTTATGGGAAAGCAAAGGACTGTCCATAGGTGCTTTGACGTTACAAAAAATACACTAGTGCCAGTGGTGGGCACCTTCCAGCGTTCTGAAAAATCACTGATTTCTGCCAAACACCATGGCCTGAGATTGAACATCCGAGCATGGGACATGATCACCCACAATCCCGCAGTGAGAGAGAGAGAGAGAGAAGGGCCATTGATTCAGTTGTGATCATGTGATATTTGGCATCACGTACTACTTATATTGCAAGACATCACTCTTTATCAAGGTAAACTTTATCAGAAATATATGCTTATCTTATGGAACACTTGCAGAACAAGTTACTTGCTTGTCCGAGGTCTCCCTGAGCTGTGGCCAGGCCACACCGATGAGAACAGTTTGCAGCAGCGCACAGAGCTGTGTGCACACTGAATGACACCTACCCAAATCTTCGCATATAAAAATGGAATAAATATACAAATATGACATAATACCAGCAATGGGAAATATTGACTCAAGCCAGAAATCAGTGCAGATCATGTAAAGGACATTGGACAAAGAGAAGAGTAGAGAATGGAACACAGATAAATTGCACATAGTTCCTGGGTGGCTTTCAGGAGCGTCTACAGCTATATCTATGACCAGAGCAGCAGGCACTCATGGGGGGACGGGATTATGGGGACAGAAGTTCTGAGGGCAATCCAAAGTTTCAGATATGAGAAGCCCTCAGGATTTGTGAAATTAACATTTGCTATTAATTTGTCATTTCCTATACAAAGACCTGAGTTTTGATGTTGAAATAGTGAAAGTGTGCCTCTTAGCTAAAGACAGACGTTTCTGATGATGCAGCGTGTGCAACTTTGTGGCTTTTCTGCTGCTCATCACCTTGGATGCAATACATTCTGTAAATAAATAAAAGCAAAACCCAACCCTTTAATTTATGAAAAATGAGCATACAGATAAAGTCATGTGTATTTTTCTTGGTGAAATCAAAGACAATGAAGAAGTAGATTAAACAGGATATAGAAACTGTAGTCCATAGTGGTCCTCATCACATAGGAGATTATTGTTGTTCTTGAGACCCATCCGTTGTCTATGACAAGATTCGAACCTTTAGTTATTAGCCAAGGGTTTCTACCTTTACTTTCTAACCTAGGTACATTATGTCTGTGAGGCTGTGAGATAGTGTCAGTCCAGACATTTTCCATTGTTTATCATTTACATTTATTATGTGACTTTGGACTATCTAGAAAAGATATCCATTGATGTTGATCCCTTAACCATGATAGACTCAAAGTAATAAAAGTGGTCTGCGAATTCCATGGTATTCTAGCTATTTTGTAATCAGTGGATTATAATGATTATATTTGCCCTTTAAATATGATTCTGATCATTGAAGAGATAATTAGAGCCAAAACTACACTCAGAACATTTAATTATTTTTGTTTGTGTTAGTGCCTAATTTACTTGGTTCTGGAGGGTGTCTGTTGGGGGGCGGGATGTGGTATATAATAAACAGATGATACATAAAAACTTATACCTTAATTAAAGTTAAACACTTAGCAAAGTTTTCAAACTGATGTCACAGTAAGTACTTTATAAAGAATAGTTGAAACTTGGGGATAAAGTCTCAGATCCCTAGTATCATTTTGAGTGAATATACACTATAATAAGACATATATTCAGACTCAGACAATCAGATTTTTAAAAGAAAATCTAGGCCATTCAAGTCAGCTCTTGAACCATTTATTTCAAGGTCTATTCAAGTTAAATAAGACTCACAAGGTTGCATTTAATTTATACTTAAAATTAATAAGATAAGCATGTACTATACTTTGTTATAAATGTCAAGATCATAATAAAATTGAACTATAGTCTTCATATGGTATATGCTTTTCCCACAACCCTTTAGTATAATGTATATATTTTCTCCTTCTCTAGGACCCTATCATAAAGGTATTTATAATTTTATGGTTGAGGTTTATGGTATTTATACTAACTATGCCATTATGACATTATTAGCCAGAGCTAGAATTTACTTAAAGCATTATAGGCTAGGAATTTATCTTGCAAGTGTGTCATTTGCTTAAGAAAACAAAATGTCCTGTATATTTCGATACAATTTCTAGAGCCACAATGTGATAAAAAATGGAGTCTACCTATTTTCTTATATGGACCTAAATTTTCAGAGTTATATAATCATGACAGGCAATTTATATTTCTATCACTTTTCAGAAATTATGTCAGACATGATCAGATCTTAGACCTTATGACACAACTCAAAAAGTGCCTTTGAGTACTGGTGAAGAATAGTACAGTGGAGATATACAGATATCACTGAGACATTTGCATGTACTCACTTAAAATCATTTGGAATACCACATCAATTTTATGACATTGTAGAGAGAACTTTATTTTCTGATATTTTATTATTCCTTATTATGAATTTTTCAATAGACAGATGAAACTCTGAAATTAAAGTTAAAACATAAGCTTATTTTATTACCCAAGGGGATCTATTGAATAAGTCCAGTCTCAGCGAAAATAACAGAAACTCCTCTAGTTATTCCAAGTAAGATGGATTTTCATACAAGAAGTCAGAGGTTTTCACAACTGTTGGAAGAGTGGGAGTACCAAAAATCATAGAAACAGGTGCTGGAAGGTATTTGGTCCACCAGGAGCTCACCTGGAAGGCACAGTGAATCTCAGCAAATTTGCAGAAGCCTTGAGGTCAGCCTATGTACCTTAACAACAGTGCTTGAGAATAATACTGCTCTCCTTCCCAATCTTACGTGAGTGCATCTCATTGGTAGACTAACCCAGAGCCATACAGGGAAAGAAATTAGGGTATAGTGGTCTAGATTTCTCCTCTGAGATCTGTGGAAAATGTGCAGTTGATGATAAGTTAATGACAGATAACCCATGACCCATATTTAGACGAGATCATATATTTCACTATAACTTGGTGATTGGTTGGGTGGTGGGAAGGATGGAATGCAAAGCTAGAATGATACCTTGTAGTCATAAAGACTAAATTCTTGGTCAGAATTCAAATTAGTTAAACAGTCAAACAGATATCAAAAGAGATATAGAGAGCAGTAGATTGACCATTATAATTTATTAATCCAAAGTGCATCTTTTCGTGAGTTCAAAGGGGGCAAAAGTAATAATAATTAAGCCTGGGGGAGAAAAGCATAAATGATAACTGTTCCAGAAAACCCAGATCCATCACTTTATTGAACAAGTATATGAGGATAAGTGAAAGAAAGGAATCAGACAGACTCTAGAGGCATCTTTCCAATTAAGGGACAGGTAATGTTACAAAAGTAACATTAACTAACTGTAACAAACCCTAGAAAGTGAAACAAAGCTAAAGGAAGTTGTGACTTATATAAAGAACAGAAAGATGTCAACAGTGGCTCGACAGTACGTAATCAAGAATAAGAAAAACGACATGAGGTGTGTCTGATGTTAAAAGTACTTCTGGTAAGATCTCCGATGAAAGTAAGGAACATGTTATTGGTATACAATACCAAGGTATACAAGCCTTGTATACCAGGAATAAATCACACTTGATTATGGTATATAATTGTTATACATTGTTAGATTAAATCTGTTGTTTTGTTGCAAATATATCCATCTACATGCATGAGAAATACTGGTTATTAGCTTTCTGTTCTCATATTCTTAATCTGGCTTTGGCTTTAAGTATTCTATTTGTTTCTATGCTCTAGAAGAGGTTGTGGAGTTTTGCTTTTATTTCTTCTTTCAGTGTAAAGCACCAGTGAATTCATCTGAGCCTGGTGCTTTCTTTTTTTTGAAGGTTTTAAAATTATTGATTTGATTCCTTAATAGATACAGGCTGTTCAGGATATCTGTTTCTTGTGTGAGTTCTGATAATTTGTGTCTTTAAAGGAACTGATCCATTCCATCTATTGCTCGAAATGTACAACTGAAAATCCTAAACGTCACATATAAACAGAGGAAGACTCAGAATGGTGGAGAAAAAGAAGTTTACTGGTTGGTGGCCATGGGCCCCAGGGAACAACATAATCCTTCTTGGTTTTTAGTATGTTTGTTTTTTCCTTACAAAACCCAGTTTGGAGCTGAATAGTCTCGCAGCTTTGAAATGACAATAGGTAGAAGGGGGAAAAAAGGCCCAATGGAAAGAGGCAAAAGACCGGGAAAGAGGCAGCCTGGTGTTAGAGAAAACTTTCAGGCAATAGCTATCTTACCCCAGTGGAACAAAATAGAACCATGGTGCCATTGCTACCATGGCTACCAGTGAGGAGGCCACACTTCCACCTACTCCAGGCTGTATTGCAGCATCCTAACTCCCCCAATGAGGCTGCTGTCACAGAAGGCCAAGTAGGAAATAGGGATTTTCATCCCTTTTAGGTGACTACCATCAAAAGCAGTGGAGACTCTGTGGGGACTTCCACTCTTACCCAGCAGTATTGAAACACCCGTCTCCTTCCCCACTGGGATGTTGTCAGAGGCGGCCTATTGGAGACTTAGGACACTCACTACTTCCCACTGGTGATGAGATCACCCTTTCCTTTCCCCACCTTGTGGTGTTAGTAGAGGCTGTGTAAGGAACAGTAAAAAATGTACCTACCTTTCCTAGCTAGTGAAGTATAAGTGGAGACCCAACAGGGAGCCAAGACTTTCAGCTCCATCTAGCATTAATGAAAAGTACTCCCTTGGGCGTCTGCAGAGGCCATGTGGGGAACACAGACTCCTACTCCCACACAGCGTGTGCCCTCCTTCTCCTACCAGGGCAGTTTCAGAGGAGAACACCTACATCAGAAGGTTTAAATCACATCCAGAGTCTCCTACCATCACACTCAAAACATCCGTATTTCAATAGAAAATTATGCATCATGCTAAGAACCAGGAGGATCTCAAATGGAATGAAGAAAAAAAAAAAAAAAAGACAGTGAAATCCAACACTAAAGTGACAAAGATATTATAGTTATGTGACAGGGATTTTAAAGCAGCCATCAGGAATTCAAGGGATAGAACACAGGGAAGTGAAAAATAGAGAGAACAAGTGGTAAACAAAGAATAACTTGATATATTGAAGCTCTAACATAGCAATACTTACAGTGAACGTAAATATTCTAAATATCTCATTGAAAGACAGGTATTAACAAACTTTAAAAATCATAACCTAACTATACCTTTTACAAGAAACTAACTTCAAAGGTAACAATATAGGAAGGATGAACATAAAATGGTGGAAAATATATATTATATATATTATGCAAACATTAATCAAAATAAAGCAGGAGTAGGTAAGTTAATTTTGGATAGAATAGATCTCAGAGGAAAAAGATTACCGAGGACAGAAAGATTTGTTCTATAATGATAAAAGAACCAACCACAAAGAACACAAGTCTTAAGTACCCATTCACTAGTTAAGAGAACTACAAAATATTTGAAATATATGAGGCAAAGAGTAATAAAACTGGAAAGAGAAATATACAAATCTGTTTAGTTCAAAACGTTAACATTTCTTTCTCAATGATACAGAGAACATCTAAGAAGAAAAGCCAGAAAGATTTAGAAGAATGCAAAAATGTCTTCAAACAATAGGATCTAACTGACATTTACAAAGCATACTCACTCTAACAGAACAGAACACTCCTCTTTTCAAGTGCCCATCTCCAGGACCAACATAGACCTTATTCTGGATTATAATAGAAACATTAATAAATTTTAAAGAATTAATGTCATAGAGAGCTTGCCTTCTGAACACAACACAATAAAACTAGAAATAAGAGAAAAACAACCGGACAATGACCAAATATTTGGAAAGGAAGCAACATATTTTCTTAAATACACCATGAGTCAAAGAGAAGAGGAAATAAAAAAAATACAATGGAGTGAATGAAAATGAAGCATAAATTAACATAAAGTAGCACAGAGAGGGAAATTTATAGCCCCAAATACATTCAGTAGAAAAGAGGAAATGTCTCTCAAATCAAAATAAGTTTTTACCTCAAAAACTAAAAAAAGTAACAACTCAATAAACTCAGTACAAAAAGAAAGAAGGAAAAATCTTCACCCCTAAATTTGACTACTTAGATCAAGTGGACTAAAAAACCCTGAAAAACACAAATTACCAGAATTCATCCAATATGAAATCGTTAATTTGAATAGCTTTATAACCACCAAAGAAACTGAACTAGTCATTTAAAAAATCTCCTTCCCAAATCCTTATATGCAGATGGCTTCACTGGTGATGTCTACCTAATGTTTAAAGAAAAATTAACAGTAATTTTCCAGTAATAGCAGAGGGAGGAAACTTTTTATTTTTTGAATATAGTATTAATCTGATACCAAATTAGACAAAAATAGTACAAAGAAAGAAAACTGCAGACCAATATCCCTCATTAATATGGATGCAACAACTTTCAACAAAATATTAGCAAATAAAACACAGCAATACATAAAAAGAATTATACAGCATAATTAAGTGGAGTTATTTGAGGAATTCAAGACTGGTTTAATGCTCCAAAATCAATAATGTAGTAGGCTAAATCGTGAAAGATTGAATGCTTTCCTCGTACTATTGCCAGTAAGGAAGGATGCCTGTCATCACCGTTCTTATTATTCACAGTACTGGGAGTCCTTGCCAACATAATAAGGCAAGAAAAGGAAACGGTCTACAGATTGGAAAGAAAGAAAGAAAACTATTTTCAGATGATATGGTTACCTCTTAGAAACTTGGAAGAAATCTACCAAACTATTCCTAGAGTTAATCAATAAGTTCACCAAGGTCACAGGATAGAATATACACAAGATAACTATACAAAAATGAATTTTTTTGCTAGTATACTAGCAATAAGCACATGGAAAAATAGGGAAAGGAAAGTTATGGTCCAGCATGTTCTTTGACTTCACACCAAACATCCTCTTATTCTCAAAACTTTATAATTAAGTCCAGAACAAAATTTCATCATGCACTGTATCTCTTATATTTATGGTACACAGACAGTTCTCAGACTGTTTCCCTCAGATAGTTTCTTTGTCACTTGAAAATACTTTATCGCCTTAAGTGCCAGGAATTTGCAGTAGATGTGTTGCTGTTATTTATTTTGCTTTGCTATACTTCTTTCTTTGAGGACTGAAATTGCCACCTAAATGTCTTTCTCATATCTTATAATTGCCTCTCCTCTTTTTTATTTTTGGAACTTATTCAAATTTACTAATGTTTTCATGGTCTCAGCAATTTTAGAAATAAAAGTATTGTGTTTGTTTTTTGTCTTAGTCTTCTAGGACATAATCACTCACACTTTTATGATTTTCATTCCTCACACCCATGAGCCTACTCAGGCAATGACTAATTCAGTCCACAGCTAGTCTTTGTAAAACCCCATCATTCCTTCCTCCCTCATAATTTTTAGTTTCTCCTACAATCGTCTCCATTCTCACTGCTCACGTAAAGCCATAGATTTAGTCTTCTGGTTAATCAGTGTTTAGCTGGCATATACTGGATACTTAATAATCCTATTGGGTAATGAATAAATTAATGAACAATGGATGTCACTTCCCAAGTGTAGGCATGATGGTAATAAATTACCCCCAAAGGCCATCCTGCTGTCCTCCTTCAACCCAAATGTGGTCAGATATTTAACACAACCAAATTTATTTATTTATTTATTTATTTTTACATCAAGAGTTTTTTGTTTTCTTCATGAATTTCAAGTTCACAAGTATTCTTGGCTCTTTAAAATGTAGCCCTAACCCATTTTAAAATCTAAGTTCCAAATAACCTTTTTCACATGTTTTATGTTTTTCCCCCAAACTTAAAAACTCACTGTTCACCCTCCCCTCTTATCAACTTCATTTACCCATTTTCACTCTACCTGAAGTGTACTGTCCCCTCACCCACATGTTCATGTACATAAATACTCCCATGGCCAAGTGCCATCTTTATTCAGGGCTTAGCACAAGTACCATTTAAATTCTAAACTCTTCCCTGATTACTCCCTTTTCTACTCCATTTTTCTAGAAATAGTTGTTTTTCCTTGAAATGCCATACCATTATGTATATGTTCTTATAACGCACAACATCTGGGCTTGTATCAGACTTATTTTTGCACAAATTCACTCTCCTTTTCTACATTGCAGACTCCTTAAGAATAGAAACCCAGGAATATTTATCATTGTAGTCTCCCCTAGGACTAGCTGACAAATAGGTGCTCAATAAACATTTAAAAACCAATTATTGCTTTTACGTCTTCAAGACATCTAATCTGGTCTATTGTTCGTCTCCAAATTTTTCTTGGGCACAGTAATTTCTGTCACATATAAAGAATTATGGTCAAGTATTTGAAATTATTGTATCGTTACCAACCAAATAACAGAGTTCAGAGAATCTGAAAGAAATGTTCACTAGAGGATAAAAACATAGTGATTCTTAGATATACACTAGAAACTTCTTTTGGGAATATGGGATCTAGTGCTAACGATGACATATTAGTTTGCTAGCACTACCATCACAAATACTACAGGCTAGGTGGCTTTACAACAGAAATTTATTTCTCATAGTTCTGGAGGCTGGGAATCCCGAATTAATGTGCTGACAAGTTTGACTTCTCTTGAGGTCTCTCTCCTTGGTTTGTATCTTCACACAGACTTGCAACTGTGTGTCTGGACCCTAATGTCTGCTTCTCATGAGGACACCAGTCACTGGATTAAGCCGCATCTCTATAACCACATTTTAAGTTAATTACTTTTAAAAAAGTTTTTAAGTTCATTTATTTATTTTTAGAGAGAGAGAGAGAGCCTTGAGCTGGGGAGGGGCAGAGAGAGAGAGAGGGAGAGAATCCCAAGCAGGCTCCACACCATCAGCACAGAGCCCGATGTGGGACTCAGACCCATGAACCTTGAGATCATGACCTGAGCCAAACCCAAGAGTTGAACACTTAATCAACTGAGTCACCCAAGCACCGCATTAAGTTAATTACTTCTTTAAGCACTTTGTCTCCACATACAGTCCCATTCTGAGGTATTGGGGGTTAGACATCCTTTCTAAAATTCCTCTAAATTAAGCATCTTAAATTTCTCGGTGGATCATTACTCTTTCGTAATGTATTCTCTAGAATATATCTTGGCGATTGTCATCATCATTTAGCGCCTTATGAAAGCTGGCACTTTGCAGTCTTGCATGTCTCTCCCTTCCCTCCCCCTCTTCCCACCGGGCGGCCCCACCTGCTCAGTGGCTTTTCCCACTGTCACCTCTCCCCTTCCCAGCTGAGCCCGTGTGGACCTCCTCCACTCTCACTGGTCTGCCTTCATATTGCCATTACAGTGATCACTGCAATTTCCCCCCGCTGACTAGACACTGTCATATCAAAATTAATTCATCAGACTGTTAAGGTCCTAATTGTTTTGCTGCCTTGACTCCCTCAACACTCCCCCTGGGCGTTTTACCTTCCACAGCGATTTATACCCCTGAGATTCCGACCTGTTTGTGGTCCCCGTGCTTTGGTCAGACTTCCTCCCTGTTGTCTCAAATGCCTTTTCCCTGCTTGTTCTGGATCATTTTGTCATATGTAGCTCGAACGCTTTTCCCCATGTGAGGCCTCCCTTGTTCCCTGAGGCAGAACCGAGAGAGGGTTGCTTTCTGCTCTTCCTCTGCTTTTGATATACCCTCATCATCTAACTGGCTTAGCACTGTGATTTATTGATCTGTCATTCTACCAAATCTTACGTTCCTTGAGACCCTGGATTGGTTTCTTTATCTTTGAAATCCAATAAACATTTGTTCAAAGAATGCTGTTTAGGATAACCTAAGTACAAAAAATAAACAGACTATTGATTTGTTGAATTAATATGAATGACTACTGAGAAGATATTTTTCATATATATCATTTTACTCATTTAATTCTAAGTCTATTCCTTTATAACTTACCTGTTTCAGATATTAGATCCATCTTCAGTATTTTGCCACATGTGGGGAATTTTTAGCTTAGACACTGGATTTCTCGGATTCGTTAAGTTTTGGGTAAAAAAAAAATGTTAAGAAAAATTATGTTGGCTTTGAAGTTTCTTTTGCCCCCTAGGTGTGTGCTTACACAGTAGAGCATTTCATCAAGCTGTGTTAGGTATCTGCTTTGTTGCCACTGTTTCAATTCCCACTTGCCTTTCCTTCACCTCCTCTGTCAGATAAACAAGCTGGAGGCACGCCTCAGGCAGGAGGGATGCACAGATGATAAAGGGATTCGGAGGAAAGACAATGAGCACTGGATGAAAGAAGATTGCATTAGCTGTAAGTGTAAGGTATGCGCTGCCCGCACTTTCTCCATCTTCCTCCTCCTGGTTCACTCCGGCTAGCCTGCCACTTGAGACAGACCTGAAATATCCAAAAGAGAGAAAAAGGTCTTTTTTGTGAATAGATTTTAGGCATATTTTCAAGGTCAAGATTTTGATGTGAGATCTTGAGTTGTCTGGTTATCGATGTAAATATGGCCACTACCTCAGGAGCACTTGTGAAATACCACACGGACTTTTCACGTTTTCATTATTAATTGAGAGAGCTGATGCTCGCAATTTTGAGTGGACTTTGCCCAAGGTCACACAAGTAAACAGACACAGAAATGTGGCTTGAATTTGTCTCCTGATTCCCTAGTCAGGCTCACTATGGTGTTGCCTGAAAGCACTTGGGAAATACGAAAAAGTGTAGCATGGTATCCACCAAAACAGAAAAGCTCAGTCTTTGTTTTGTGAACAAAGCAATCCCAATTGCTCCTGCCTCTCCCTGCAATGAAAACCTATGAGCTTCCTCATGCACATTATACTCCATGCCCCACGGTCTGGGAGGCAAACTTTTATAGGCCAGAACTTCCACTCTCTTTTTTTGTGCTGCAAATTTAGAAATAAAGCATTAGTAAGAAGTACATGTTAAAATTAGCTCATATCATGGGTAATTTTAATCATATTGAGATAGCCGATCAGAGTATGTATCCTAAGAAACTTTTAAAAAGGTGAAACCACTGTAAGATACATGGAAATAATCACTGAATATTGCCTTTCAGAGTGGCCAGGTCACCTGCATGGTGGAGACTTGTCCCCTGGCTGCATGCCCCAGAATTGAATTGGTGAAAGGAACCTGTTGTCCAATTTGCAGAGATCCGGCAATGCCAGCTGATTCCCCAGAGAAACGCTAACTAGTGTCATCGCTCTTGAGCCCTGAGCAGGGAACTTCTCAGGGAAAGGCAGTCAGGCACATAGGACTTCAGCACATTTCACCTAGAATCACACTCCCGGCACAGAAATCACGGACAAATTAGTTCATTTAACTCTTCAACCTACTGAAGATCTTGTATCTTTTCATCTTCTAATATACATTGAAGTAATGCAAAAATTCAAGTCTATAAAGTACATAGGAATTATTTTATTGTAAGAAATGTTTCTTATTCAAAGCTACCAGTTTTCTTTACCATACATGGAAAAAAAGAATATCATGTGGTAATTTTTATTTTAGATCTGAGTATTGCGGAAAAGCTCTCATTTCAAAATTCAGAGAGATTTTATGATTTCCTGGAATTTTGAGAGAATGGGATTTGCACTCAGAGAAAACATTGGGAAAGATTTGTGATAGCTTTGGCACAACGTGCAATGCTACTTCCCTCATTCCACTTTCTCTCACATTTAGAATCTAGATAATGGCCAGATTTTGCTGGAAAGACACTTCACCTTGAATATCACTAGGCTCTAACTTGGAGAATATTAAGGGGAAGGCAGAGAAAGTATCATTATTTGGGAGAGCCTGCTATTTTTTACATTTGGCTGAGAAATACAAACACTATGAAGGGAAGGAGCCTTCAAAGGAGCATTGCGCAATACCTGCCTTTCCCTTACATGTCATTCTCGTCATGTGTGAGATGTCGAAATTGAAATTTTCCAAGTCTGAGCAACTCAGGAACAATTAAAATCTGAATTTACTGTCAGAAAAATTGAAAACGTCTTTGACTTTAACAAAAGGTGGTGCTTATGAGCTTTCTTCTAATTTTGGCACTATGTATAGCATCTCAAATACAACCCAATATAGAAAATAAAAATAAATAAATACAGCCCAATAGACAACAGGTTTAGGTATACTCAGGATTGGATATTTAGTAAATTAGGTGAGTTTCTCATGATAAATGCTTTTAAAATACATGTGCCCATATGTAGGGTTTGGTTGCAGTTGTTGGTAGATTTCCTTAAAAAAGTCTTTATTCTAGAACTTTTGAGAAAAGATTTTGTGTAGTGTCCTGCACAGGGGGGCTCTGAGGGTGAAAACTCTAGTGATTTCCAATTACAAAATAGACATTTAACAACAGGCATAATCTCCCATTATGTAGAAGCCCTCTGTAGAGTTCAGGGCTCATTTTAGTCAAAACAGTCTCATGGTTTTAGTATTACGAGTGAAGAAAGATGTTTTTGGAGTTTGATGATACATGGCATTATTTTTAAAATGTGCTAGCGATCCCCTCCCAAGATCCAAAATAACTTTTACAAAAAAGTTCACAAGCAAAACTCAATATGTCCTAAAGGTTTGATGTTGGATGCTTTATTAAATACAAAACAATTTCTAATTATGTCTTGAAAGGCAAAACTTAGCAAGTCCCAAAGCTTGACATTTGGTGGCCTTTCAAAACCCAACAAAGTGGAATGAAGCTAAACCTCATGGAAGTATAATTTGTTCCTCCCAAACCAGAGCAAACAGATCGCAAAGAACAGTAACACACCTAAGACTTGAGGCTTCTCATCATATCCACTTGCCATTTTATTATTTTATTTAAGTTGAAGCAAGACCTACATGATATCTCATGTTATTTTTGTATACCCTGACACATGTTAACTTGGATGCCACCTGATCAATATGTTTGGCTCATTAAACATAAGCATATATCAAAACAGCAGCATTAAATTATCATTTAAAATGAAACATGGGAATTTTAAAACTTGTCTGTCAGTCGACCATTGGAAAATTCAGTCACCTTTACAGATATGGTTATAATATAATCATACAGATTACTTTTTTGCTTTATTCATTTTACTGTATTTCATTTCTTTGACTATGTTTTTTCAAATGTCTCATTTTTAAAA
Organism: Hyaena hyaena; assembly: GCF_003009895.1. Taxonomy (NCBI): domain Eukaryota; kingdom Metazoa; phylum Chordata; class Mammalia; order Carnivora; family Hyaenidae; genus Hyaena; species Hyaena hyaena. The sequence continues at coordinate 160,215 of NW_024082390.1, read as the reverse complement.
GTAACATTGCACACAATAAAAATTCCAACTATTTCCCAAGGGTATATCAACCTTTGTATTCCGTTTCTGCAGTCCAATGCGAATTTTATTTTCAGTTTTGTATGTGTGTGTGCGTGTATCTTTGTGTGTGTGTGTATTCTTCTGTATGTTTTCTATGCAACACAAGTGTGATGTTTCTTCCTTAGTGATTGTGTCTATTCTGAGGAACCATAAAACATTGAAAATCCAAAGTCTTGGTTAACAGAATTTGTTATGTTATATTCTGCTGGAATGAAATCTGCTGGAGGTGAAATTTAATGTTTCTTATGTGTGACGCTATTGTCATCTGGGACAAAGGAGGCATCCATAGGGAGGTGTACGCAAAGAAGATGAAAGCATTCTTGGGCTCAGTCTTTTCCTGATGTTCTCCGCTAAAGAAAAGCAGTTTTTTAGCCAGGTTGTCTGCTTGTGTGAAAAGGTAGGAAAATATCTCCTCTCTTTCAGGGGCTCTTTAATGTCTACTCTCTCTCTCTTCTATACGTAGGTGGCCACACTGCACGTGGAGCTACACGCCATCTTTTCGAGGGGTGTAGACAGGTTTTGAGACTGGCAATTAAAAATAGAGCGTTTACCTGACAAACAGTCTTTATGTAACACTCGTGTAAGGCAAATAACAGTGTTTAAGAATGAGTCTTTATGTTGACTGGTCTGTTATCTAGATCTGCATGTTAGGGAGGCAGAGGTAGGAAAATTGTTGGGGATTTGGGTAAGGAGGTCTTTGTTTTTGTTTCTGTTTTTTAATTTATTTGTGAAATGATGGTAATATAGACTTCCTGAACTGTAATTGAACTGTAATTCCTTCGGATATTCTTGTCCAATGTCATGTATAATGCATTTTTATTTGCAAAGAAAATGCAATTTATTAGTAAATTAAATCAAGTTCATGGCTAGCTCACATAGAAATCTTCCATTTTAGCAAAGATGCACTTTTTGAAGAGCCATATTTGGTTCAGTGTCCTCAACACTTATTGGCATGATAGAGTGTGTAAAAAGCAACCTAAAACCAATTTGTTCTTCGTGAATATACAAACTGAAGAGTGGTGTACGAAACATAAGTAGTGCTAACATTTCTATCATAAATATAACTATATGTGGTGTTGTTAGCCCTTGTATTAGATAATATACAGACTTTTGCTTCAAGCATCAGAAATGAATCAGTTTAAATCTGCATCTCAAACATTAACTAGAGGTATAGGATATATTATATTAACCCAAATTATGAAACTCAATTTGTATGCTAACTATATTTCATAAAACAAGTGAAGAGAATTTCTTTAAACTTAATTATAAGCAGAAATATATATATATCTGTTATATATATATTTGGCATATATAATATGTATTATTATATACATATCAATATTATGACATCTATTTATATTATATATTATATAATAATAAAAGTTAAAATAGTATTATCTTCTCTTATATCTTGCAACTAAATATTGGTGTACATTTGGAATCTGTGTGTATGGGAAAAATCTAATATGAAAAAATTTTAATTGTATTTTTATCTTTGGAAAGGGTATATACTGTCTATATTTATTCGTCATTTGTCTAGCTACCCATCATCCATGTTTTGGTCAATGGACTCTGGACAGTATTCTTAATTCATTGTGTGTGAATATATCCTCAAGTAGTAGGAATGAATGAAGATCATTTAAGGAAGGATCTCTGACTCAAAATTTAAAATAAATTGTATGGTTCTATCTCTTATGTATCACATTGTTGGATAAAAATCGGTTGTTAACTACTTAGAATACATAAAATGTACATTAGTATAATATATGAATATTATAAATAACACTAATTCATAGTGTCATTTTTTTTTAAAGAACAAAACTGTCTTCTCTAAAAGGGAAAGAGATTATTTAAATCATGTCAACTTTTTTCTCCTGTGGAACAATTACTTAAGAACACTTTTTTAAATGTAAATTAAAATTTTATTTTATTTATTTATTTATTTATATTTATTTTATTATGTATTTAAATTTAAGTTAGTTTACATGTGGGGCACCTGGGTGGCTCAGTTGGCTAAGCCTCCGACTTTGGCTCAGGTCATGATCTCGTGGTTCATGAGTTCAAGCCCCGCATGGGGCTCTGTGCTAACAGCTCAGAGCCTGGAGCCTGCCTCAGATTCTGTGTCTCCCTCTCTCTCTGCCCCTCCCCTGATCGAACTCTGTCTCTCTCTCCCTCAAAATAAATAAACACTGAAAAAATTTAAGTTAGTTCACATGCAATGTAGTATTGCTTCAGTAGTAAAACCCATTGGTTCATCATCATTTACCTACAACCCAGTGTCCATCCCAACAGTACCTTCCCCATGCCCATCACCTGCCTAGCCCATCTCCCCCCAGCAATTCCCCGTCTGGTCTCTGTTTTCAAGAGGCCTTTATGGTTTGCCTTCCTCTCTGTTTTTATCTTATTTTTATCTTATTTTTCCTTCCTTTTCCCGACGTTCATCTGTTTTGTTGCTTAAATTCCATATATAAGTGAAATCATATATTTGTCTTTCTCTGACTGACTTATTTCACTTAGCATAATACACTTTAGTTCCAGTCACATTGTTATACACGGCAAGATGTCATTCTTTTTTATCATTAAGTAGTACTCTATTGTATACATATATGACATCTTCTTTATCCATTCATTAGTGAATGAACATGTGGGCTCTTTCTATAATTTGACTATTGTTGGTAATGCTGCTATAAACATTGGGGTGCATGTGTCCCTTCAAATCAACATCTTTGTATTCTTCTAATAAAAATAGTGCAATTGCTGGATTGTAGGGTAGTTCTATTTTTAACTTTTTGAGGAGCCTCCATACTGTTCTCCAGAGCAGCTACACCATTTTGCATTCCTACCAACAGTGCAGAAGGTGTGACCCTTTCTCTGCATCGTGTTGTTGCCTGAGTTGTTCATTTTAGCCATTCTGACAGGTGTGAGGTGGTACCTGACTGTGGTTTTGATTTGTATTTCTCTGACGAGGCACGTTAAGTGTCTTTGCATGTGTCTGTTGGCCATCTGGATGTTTTCTTTGGAAAAGTGTCTGTTCATGTCTTTTGCCCATTTCTTCAGTGGGTTGTTTGTTTTTCAGGGTTTGAGTTTGAGAAGTTCTTTATAAATTTTGATATTAACCTTTTATCTGATATGTCATTTGCAAATATCTTCTTGCATTCTGATGGTTGCCTTTTGGTTCATTACTTAAGAATATTTTCAATGGGTCATTCACCAAGAGTGCATCTACTTGACCAACACAGGGGAAGGCATCTGGTGGTGTGCAAACAACACAGACCTTGCTTTTATAGTCCTCCAGGACAAAGAGGAGTTAAAATGAGAATTCTAGTGAATTTCAGATTGGTATAGATTCCAATTATTTAAAATTTAAAAGAAAATGCCATGTCAGACTAAACCCGTTGAATAAAGGCTAAATAAACTGATATAAATTACCCATGTGAAGTAGTAACAATATTTTGGGAACATCAGGACTCAGTCTAATTAAAGAAAACTTGGTGTTTTGGAGCCCTAGAATCCTTTAAACATTGAAAACTATCAAGCAATCTGTTTTCTGGAAAAGCATGTGGAAGAAGGAATATAGTTTGCTGGCAGGGCATGGAACAATGTGATTGGTATGGGAAGCTCAGCCTAAAGTAAATGAATAGGATGATGTTTGTCCACAAACATACAAACAAAAAACCCAAATCAAAACAAAAAAAGAAAAACAATTTATAAAGGAAAAGCATCCAATGGATATAACTAGGAAGAGAGGTGTTTATAGAGACATTGCTGAGGGAACAAGCCTGGAGCGCACACAGATGTATGTGGATGATTCTGGAGAACATTGAAGTTGGTCATGGTTAAAGACCATGTAAAGATGTGAAGTTTAAATTTACATAATCATTGAGGTGTAGAGATCCCGCCACAAAACTAATGAAAACACTTGGCCTGTGCCAGTAAAGAAACCACAAACTTAAAACTTTGAAGTGTAATAACTGAAATGATTGAAACAGATGATTTTCATTTAGGAAAACGTGATCAATTCAAAAGGAGGTAAGAAAGGTAAAGATATTAAAACTTTGGTTAGTGGAAAAAAATGAATGTAATGGTAATAAATTTAAATATATTTGAAATCATTAAATACAAACATTTGCTCATCTGACAAAATCCAGTCTTAGATTGTTAAAAAAAAAACTATATATACAAACATATATACATATACACAAATGCACACGCACACACACACACACCAAAACTAAAACGTAATGTCACAAAAATGTTGAGCCAAAGAGATAAAGGGAGTTATCCCATATTTTAATGATTTTTGAAAGAAGATTGTTATGTGTTGGATTGTGTTTCCGCAAAATTTATATGTTGAGTCCTAACCCCCAGTCCCTTAAAATGTGACCTTATTTAGAGAGATATCTAGAGACAGTTGAGTTAAAATGTTGAGTTAAGGTGGATCCTAATCCAAAATAACTGGTTTCCTTATGAAGAGGGGGAATTTGGAGACAGCTACACAGATACCCACAGGGAGTACACCTTGGGAACATAAAAACAGACATCGATAAGCTGAGGAGAGGGGCCTAGAGCACATCACACCCCCACAGCCTCAGAAGCAACGAACTCTTCTATACCTGATCTGTGAGCCCAGGCATTTCTCTTGTCAAGCTATCTGGATTGTGGTGCTTAGTTACAACGGCCCTTGAAAACTAATACAGGATGAGTCTGGTCATTCAGTAGTGCTGAAGGAACAAATCAGAAAAGTACAGCAACATATGTTGCACATAAAACTATATACACATAAAACTTGATGTTCACATTACAAACTGCCAATTTATCACATAAAATTTGTAAATCTATAACTGTTCCTTTTTCAGATTTTCATATACTGCTTTCGGAAACTGACATATCAATCAGACAAAAGCTAGTCACTATTTGAACAGGGCAGTTAACAAACTTGAGCTATGCTCATAAATGCAATCTTGCCCCTAACAACAAGAGAATACATATTCTTTTAAGTTCTGTATGAAACATTTTCAAAAATTGACTCCTGGTTGCACAGCGTATTTTAACAAATTTCAGTACTTTAGTGGTGTTTTACAGACCATACTATCCATTAATGGCACAATCAAAAATAAGGAAAATAAAGAAAAGAAATGATAGCATTTACATACATTTCCATCCTCAAAGAAATTAGAATGGATATTATGAAATATTTAGACTAGACCCAAAACAAAACAAAAAAAAAATACTATATTGTGGGAGCCCGACAGTGACCACAAGAAAGCCTGGTTAGGGACGCGGGGATGTGCCTGCCCACGGGGCTCCCTGCCTGGGCAAAGCATGCCTGCAAACAGGATGCTCTGCCAGGAGGCCTGCACACAATATCCAAGTTTAATGGTCCGCTCGCAAACGAGGGAACATGCCCTCAGAAATAAGGAGGAGTCTGGAATTGTGAGCAGGCCTCTTAGTAAACATGTTGTGGTCGCTTCCTCCCTTTGCTCCCTCCTGTCCTTGAAATGTGTTTGGCTACTTGCCCTTAATTGGTAAAGGAATGCATCTTGTAGATTTCAGTTTGTATCCAGTTACCGAGGTATAAAATAAACCGCAAGAGGGGCTTGCGTAGAATTGTTACTCCGGCCGGAGTTGTGTCTTTGTCTGTCTTTTGTGTGTGTCTTGTCCTTTGTGTCATTTCGTCCGCAACACTATATATTAAAACTTGCTGAAAACAACTAAAATTGTGAAAGATGATTGAGCATTGAGGTATGGTTTGCTTTGATTTCATGTAAAAATGGTTTCGATTTTTAGACCTTGAGATTTCCTCTGAGGAGAAGTAACCACAGAACCCCTGATGTATATACGACTCTTATTTACAGACTATGTCATGGTAGACATGTCCGGTAAAGCTGACAATGAAAAATATGGAGAAAATGTGTCAATCTTGGAATTTTTATAAAGAAAATATTCTTTAGTTCGTTACTCCTGTATATTGGCAGTAGGAGAGGGATATAGAAACACATAGTGGAGGTGGGGGGCATTCAGGAGAGCCTTCTGATTGTTCATTGCCTTGAAATCACCTGTCTGTTGAGCATCACTGCTATCATGAATGACAAGGGACTTGAAATGATATTTTTTAAAAATGATTAAAAATGATTTTTAAAAAATTTTAAAAAATTTAAAAATATATATAGTGAAGGCCTGGGGGCATGGGCCTAGAATCTTAAAAGTCTTACAAAACAACCCAGTGCTGCTTCTTAGTCTTGTAACCTCATGTTGGTCCAAATGTTAACACAGAAAGTAAAGGATTTGCTTCCAATCTTCCAAAATGTTTGAGAAACAAATGAAAATTTAAAAAAAAAGTCCTGCTAACCAACTTATTTGAATGATATTTAAAGTAAGCACTAGGAGCAATGTTTCTTTCTTGATAAAGACGGCAAATATTATACACTATGAATTTGTCTATATGTGTGCATGTAGTTAGATAGATAGCCTCAGAGTCTAGGGTAGTTGGACATTCCTCACACTGTACCCCAACTACATTTTTTTAATGTTTAAATGATACAAGACAGAAATTTGAGAGCAAATACTAAATAATTTTTGGTTAAGACCAACTCCCCTCCTATAAAAAATTATGATGATGATTTCATCTCTCATTTAAAATAATCCAGGTTAGAAAATTTGGACACCTAAGTCTCCAGGCATTTATTTTGTCATTGATTTTATGAAGAATAACAGTTTTTTGCTTTAGTAGTTACAAACATTTCCGTATCCTTTTATACTTATTAGAACTGGGACTTATGCAGCACCTGGGTGGCTTAGTCAGTTGAGCCCCCGACTTTGACTCAGAGGATCATGATCTCCCGGCTGGTGAGTTCAAACCTCACATTGGTATCACTACTGTCGGCTCAGAGCCTGCTTTGGATCCTCTGCGCCTCTCTTTCTGCCCCTCCTTGGCATGTGCTCTCTCAAAAATAAATAAAACATTAAAAAAAAGAACTGGGATATATTATTTTTATTAATATTAAATATTTTTAAAGGTTTATTTATTTATTTTGAAAGAGAGAGAGAGAGGCAGAGGGAAGTAGAAGGGCAGACAGAGGGAAAGAGAGAATCCCAAGCAGCCTCCACCTTGGGCTCAATCTCATTACTGCGAGATCATGACCTGAGCCGAAAATCAAGTCAGATGCTCAACCAACTGAGCCATCCAGGTGTCCCGGATGTTTTTAATTATTATTTTAATTATTTTAATTTGAAGACAGGGTCAGTAAGAAAACAAACTCTTGGTTGTAGATTCATTAGTTTATATATAGTGACTGATGATGTTTTGACGAATTTAAAGCAGTCAGTGCAGTCAGATTGCTAGAATTGTATTTCTCACCGATCACTTTAAGTACATATTTCTTTTTTAATGAAATGCATTACCTTCACATTCACTTCATGTTAAAGTTCTTTATGTAATTTCCATAAAACCCTGACATTTATGAATTGTTCAGATTTTCTCTTAGCCTCCTACACATTCTTCTCAAAGGCAATTCCCACTTATATAAGTTAACTAAAATCATTTCTCTTAATAAGTATCTGTCCAGTTACAGTAGGTCATGGGAAAGATACTCATGGTTTCTCATTAAAAGAATTCCCATGATATCAACAGGTGTTCTGCAATCTAAAAAAAATTTTATAAACTATGATTAATTTATTCAAGACCTTACTATTTCTGTGTGACAAGAGCCACAATATGGAATTTTGGTGTTCTAAATGACGATTTTGTTGGATGAAATGGACATAACATTCATTAATTAGATACAGAAAATATGTTTATTAAAAAGTATTTAACATGTTAACTTTCTTGATAATAGATGAAAGATTCCGTGTTGTTCTGGTCATTGCTGGAGATTCCTGAGAAAAGAAGGGATTAAATCATTATGAAATATGAGCTAGTGTCTTTTTTGTATCACGATGGGTGACTGGTTCTTTTATACAATTAGCTTCAGGCAATAAAGATACAGTTTTGTGCTTTAAAACTGACATAAATGTGCACTATGAAATTCAGGAATGGTAAAGGATCTTAAGAAGCAATTTTCTGAAGCACAGTTTGAAGCCATGTGTCATTACGTTAACAGCTCGAAAATTACAGGAGCTAACACACCATGCTGGCGTCCAGGACTGCCCATGGCAGTCAGAGATGGAGTGGCTGTGCTTCAAAAACCTTAGCTGACCTGTAAATAAGAAGTCCCGCTGACTTTGAGCCCCAGGCAGTGTTCCAAGTAGCAACGTACTCCACATGCAGCAGCAACAATGGTAGTTTCAAAACCCACTATCAGTTTGGGAGACCACCCACTGTGCTCTCACCATCTTCAAACTTTATTTGCAAAGGAAGTTATACTACAGAACCAAACCAAACCAAACTTTTGTCAGGGTCATTTAATAGCAGAACCACAAAGGATCTCAAATGCAAAAGCAGAATAGGGTTATGTAGTTAATGTAGAATAACAACAACAACAAATTCTGAGGATCCAATTGTTTTAATTATTCAGAGATTGCTGTTTTAGACTTAAGCAAGCTTGTTTTTATTTTATGGTGTCAACAAATCATTAGGTTTCTAAAGTAAAATCAGGCCTAAAACACACATAATGGAGCTGAGTCACAGATGACCTGGGAGTGTAAAGGCCAGGACATAGGTATGGGTAAGAGTACTGGTATGTCAAGGGCATGAGGCCTGGGGGCTGCCCCTTTTCCAGAGTAGGGACAGAATGGAAATTAGATTTTGTGTCCTTCGTCATGCTGAAATTGAAACACAAAATCAAGTCTATACTGGAGGTCAGTCATCAGCAAACATTGAAAATAGAAGCAAGCAAAGAGAATCAATATCCAATAAATTAGAGCCCAGAAATCAAAGTGAAGAGTCATGAAGAAAGGTAAGTGTGTCTATTAAAATATATGTGTTTCTAGGTGTTGTTTCGATAAATTTCAGCATTGGAATTACTATGCCTATGGTACCTGTTTTCATTTCCACAGTACATTGTTAATATACTTTTATATTAAGAAAGTTGTCACAGATGTGACAGTATCCTGACTACAGAGTAAAGCTCATCTACTTTATGAATACAGTCTGGTTTGTATCACTCTATTGCCTGCTACAAAAACAAAACATAAGTATACATTTATCTAAAATGTAATACTAAAAAAAAAAAGGTGTATAATAATTCTTTAGCTATTATAAACCGCATGAGTATACCATGGACTTTTGGTTGTGGTAGATGTTTTTTAAAAATGTGTTCCTTGCTGTTTAGGGACCTGAGTCAGTAATATATTTACTTTAAAGTTAGTCTAAAAACCAAATCAAAGACAGAAATTGTCAGTTTGGATCTCAAAAACAAGCAAAGAAACAAACAGATGTCCAAAAAAAAACACCAGGACCCAACTCTATTCTGTCTGCAGGACACTCACTTTAGATACAAAAATACAAAGAGGTTGAAAGTAAAAGGGTAGGAAAGATGTACTATGAAAACAGGAACCAAAAGGGTTCCAGTGGGCCTACTAATACCAGATAAAACAGATCCTAAAACAGAGGAAGTTATTAGACATGACAGAAATATTCTCAAATCCATCAGGAAGAGCTCACCATTAGAAAGACATACACATCTGAAAAATGAGCCCTAAAACAAAAAAAGAAAAAAAAAAAGAAAAAACAGGGAAGAAATAGATAATTCAACAATAATAGTTGAAGATCTCAATACCTCACTTTCCGTAATGGATTGAAAAATTAGACAATGTATCAGCAAGAATATGGCATGCTTTAAAAACAGTAGAAACCAGCAAGAAATAACAGATACCAGGGAGGATAACAATGCCACCAGCATAATGCACTTTCTTCTCAAGCACACAAGGAACGTTTCCTGGGACAGATCATGGGCTCAGAAAATACAGGACTTGATACAGTTAAAATGATTGAAACTACACAAAATACATTCTGTGATCACAATGGATTGAAGTTAGCAATCAATAATGAAAACTAGTTGGGATATTAAAGAATACGTGGAAATTTTTAAACCACACATTGCTAAATAAATAGTAAATGTAAAAGAAATTATAAGAAAAATTACTTTGAGGGGCGCCTGGGTGGCTTAGTCAGTTAAGCGACCGGCTTTCACTTAGGTCATGATCTTGTGCTTCGTGGGTTCGAGCCCTGCATCGGGCTCTGTGCTGACTGCCAGCTCAGAGCCTGGAGCCTGTTTCTGAGTCTGTGTCTCCCTCTCTCTCTGACCCTCCCCTGCTCACGCTGTCTCTCTCTCTCTCCTAGAAATAAATAAAAATACTAAAAAAAAAAAGAAAGAAAAATTACTTTGAGATGAAAAAAATGAAAACAAAACATATCAAGACTATGGAGTACAGAAAAATTGGTGGTTATAGAGAAGAGCTGTAAATACCTATATTAATAATGAAATTAATATCTCAACTCAATAACCTAAACTCCTACTTTTAAGAAAACAGAGGGGCACCTGGGTAGCTCAGTCGGTTAAGCATCTGAGCTCAGGTCATGATCTCATGGTTCGTGAGTTTGAGCCCCATGTCTGGCTCTGTGCTGACAGCTCAGAGCCTGGAGCCTACTTCAGATTCTGTCTTCCTCTCACTCTGCTTTTCTCCCACTCATGCTCTCTCAAAAATAAATAAATGTTTAAAAAAAAAAAACCAGTAAAACAGGAGAACTTAAAGAATAGTAAAACAATACAGAAAATAAAATCAAGCTTGATTATTTAGAAAGATTAATATAATTGGCAGACTTTAGCTAAAATAATCCAAAAAAGAGAACATTCAAATTACCAATATTAGGAAGTACTAACACACAACATGTAGAAATAAAAAGGATTTATAAATGGATGCTATGGATAGATGTATGCCATAAAATTACATAACTAGATGGAAGAGAAAAATGCTAGATTCATTACCAAAACTAACTCATGAAGAAATAGAAAATCTAAACAGAATAAACACAAATAGATTTAATTAGTACTTTAAAAAACCTCCTACAAAGGAAAGTCCAGGCTCAAATAGCTTTGCTAGTGAATTCTAACAAACATTAAAAGAATTAATAGCAATTCTGCATCAACTCTTCCAAAAACAGTATAAGAGTTGGGAATGCTTTTAAACATATTCTATGAAGCCAATATTACTCTCCTCTATTATTTCAATTAATGTAATATACTGTATCAATAGAATAGAATAAATAGACAAAAACCCCCACAAAACACACAACTTATCTCATTATGTGCAGACATAACATTTGACAAAATCCAATACCATTTCATGGTTTAAAAAAAAAAAAAAAAAACCTCAACAAATTAGGACTAGAAGGAAACTTTCTCAATGAAAAGGGCATCTATGAAAAAATAAAAGCTATCATCATACTTAATGGTGAAAGACTGAATGTTTCCCCTTAAGACCAGCAGAGGTTACCCATTCGCCACTTTTATTCAGTTATATGCTGGAATTTCTAGTAAGGCACTAAGACAAGATAAACAAACCATTTAGCTTGGGAAAGAAACAAAACTATCTCTATTTGAAGAAGATATGATCTTGCATATAGAAAATGTTAAGGAATCCACTAACCATGACTAGAAATAATAAACAAATTCAACAAGGTTGCAGGAATACTAGATCAGTAAATAAAAACCAATTGTATTCCTACAGACTAGCAAGAAGCAAAGTGAAAATGAATTAAGGAAAATATTTTATATTTTAGCATCAAAAAAGAATAAATACTTAGGAATAAATTTAATAAAGAAACTTAAAATTGTTTTACTTTGGAAATAATGATATATTGTTTAAAAAATTAAAGAAGATGCATCAAATAGACATCCTACACTTATGGATCAGAGGATTAATATTATTAAGATGGCAATACTTGCGAATATAATGTACAGAGGTATGCAAGACAATTTGCATGAGAAAATCATGAACGTGTTCAGAGCACAGTGAGTAGACCACTTGGACAAGAATAATCATGTAGATAGATTTCAGGAGACAAAGAAAATCTAAGTTTTGAATGACCTTGAATGCCAATCTTAGAAGGTAGAATTTAATTCTTTAGGCCATGGCCATCTTGTACAGGTTTTTTAAGCAAGTAGGTGCAATTATCAGTGCTTTAAGAATTTAAGTCTAGAGAACATGTTCAAATTGGTTAGGAGAACAAAGGATCTGAGGCAATAAATGTAAAATATAGTGAAAGTTACAGTCACAGTGAACTTTACTCCATTTTAGCTGCTCTAGACTCCACTGTCCAATATGGAAGCCACAAGCCAGGTAGGGATGTATACACTTACATTAAATATATTAAAATCTTACTTCCTCCATTGCACTAACCACATTTCAATGCATACTCAATTATGGCTACCATATTAGCACAGCTAAAGATCATTTCTATCACAAAGATAGTTCTATTAAACAGAACTATTAGGAGGTTTATCTCTTGATTCTATGGACCCATGTTTTATACTTGGGTCATATAATGTAAAGACAGAATGAACGTAAGCCAGAAAACAGAGGGCTCAGAACCGATCCAATGACAAATAAAAGGTGCTACCTGGATTTCTGGTATCGAATGATAAGAATCTATACTACAAGAAAAAAAGGGAAAGTAATATGCAATAATAAGACATAATTGAAGGGAAACATAGCAGAAACTAATCCTGTATAAATCAACTAGCCAAACTGATACAAGGATTATTGATTTACTCTTTAAGTTAAAAATATCCATTTGTGAGCAGCAGTTAGCCTTAATTGCAGTTGACCTTTGAACAACATGCGGGTTGAAAACTCATGCGTAACTTTTGACTCCCCCAAAACGTAACTACTCATACCCTACTGTTGACTGGAAGCTTTACTAGTAATACAGTTAGCTAACATATATTCTGTATGTGTATTATATTCTGTATTCTTAGAATAAAGTAAGCTAGAGAAAATAAAATGTTAATAAGAAAATCATAAGGAAATGTTGGAGACCAGCTGCGTCCGGGTCCAGGGGTCCCTGAAGGATGGATGGTGTGGGCGAGGGAGGGATGAGAGCCATGAGAATCTTTCTGGTCACCAGGCAGGCATTTCTGCTGACTGGGGCTCAACTTATTTTATAATTAAGTGTTTAGGGGACGGCACAGAAGTGGCATTTGCCTTAGACAATGATTTCTGATGACAAACTTCTTTGATATGTAAGAATTTCCCAGAACATAGATTTGTAGAAGACTCATGCATAACCTTTATCAATAGTGATTGAGGTAGGTGATTTAGATGCTTATCCTATAGGGAAGGAAGGTGTCTTTAGCATATAAGACAAAGTTTTTAGCATAAAAACGGTGAAGTTACTTCTTTGTGAGCAGGGTCAATAGCTTGTTTACAGACTATTAAGAAAAACAGGTCTTTCAGGAAACACCTTTCCTCTCATAATCACAAAAGAAGAAGTTGAAGTTCCTCAATAGGTTCCTTCACAGGGAGCAATCAGCATATTCAAGGCCAGAATAAGTCACTCACAAATGCTTAGGGGGGGGGGCAGGGGGCCGGTGCTCCAAGCAGAAACAATTGGGTGGGGGTGGATATCTGTCCTTAACTCTAAATTAGGCTCTTTGTCTCAGGGCCAGACTCAATTGTAACTCGTGTTCTTAACCCCCTTTATTATGTAAGTCTTGGATCTGCAAGGCCCATAGGAAGAGCCTTTTGACAATCATCCACAGTGCTTTCATCTGAAGTCTCTTTTGAAAAGGCAGGAATATGCTTTTCCTTATGATCAATCTGTGTGAGGAATATCGGTCTGATCTGGAATACTGTGAGGCGTGGTCAATACCAGCAGCCTCATTTCCAACATGAGCCAGTAGCAGCAGAAGGAGATACCAGTTTTCGTTTCTCATGGCAGGAGCTGTGCAAACGCTGCCATTTCCTCGCTGTGACTGTCATCCAGAGAGGCCGGTGCGGCTCCCAGCAAGGAAGAGAAAATACATTTACAACACTGTACTGCAAAAACAAATATGTTTCTGCCCCCTGCAGATTGCTGATTTTCTTGGCCATGCCACCAGACCACCCCTAACTGTAAGGAAGCTTTGGAACATGAGTGTTTAACTCTCACAGTTTCTGTGGTGGGACATCCACCTGGGACAAAGAATTTATGGATGACTTCTGGTCAGAGGACCTTCAGTGTCTGCCACTGTACATTAGTTTCTTCTATGTATCAGAATTATTATAACAATTGGTGAAGAAATTTTTCAGGATATTGGTTTCTATTTTACATTTTCAGCCAAGAATTGGCAAAATGTACAAGTTAGACCAATTATTTTGCTTTTGAGTATCCCTTTGTTGTATTGAGAAGGTGTGATCTCAATGACATATGGGTATTTTATGTTTTTATTATAGAAAAAAATTGGACTTTCTGCTATATTCATTCTTTTTTTCCTCAAGAATATCAAATGAGCTGATATCGGTGTCAACAGGCAATAAAATTGGATTGAATACCAAAAAAGTAGCAATTGATTTTTATATAAAAGTAGATTAGAGCTCTACTTTAGTCAATGAATTATTCATGTGTAGAAGTTATTTATGCTTCTATATCATGAAAACCTGAATGGAAACCACTGAAAATAACTACCTGACACAAACCCATGATATATGGGAAAGCAATCTACTCTAATAGTGCATCACAATGTTTTCTTAATGATTGGGCAGGATGCAATTAATATTTGCAAAATTGGATGGAAAACTAATCAGTCCAAAGGAAGTATAAAAGCACAGTTAGAAAACATTAAAAAACAAAATATAATCTCATTTTAATGACAATAACTACTGTATTAGACCCTGGAGAGGAACAGTTAGAGCGGGGAATGCACTGCTACCTTTAAATGTACATGTTTATCTTCTAGAATCACCATTCAACAGGTGTCTAATCCCATAGGCTCATTCCCAGGGTTATCTCTGGACTCCAGGAATTCTGACTCACACTAGAGATTTGGATTAGAAATAAATCAAGGAAAACATCCGCTAACGATTAGCCTGCCAGTATTCCAGCCACTTCAGAAGAATCCCCAAACTAGGGTTTGAACATATAGAAATAGCTCAGAATCAATAGCCTCCCATTACTCTGTGTTGAAACTAAGTAAAACATACCTATCTCAAATGGCCCACTGACTCCTTTACTCACCTTGGGTTAGGGGGCCCCAAGATCTGAAGCGTACTCATATTATTTTTTAACACGTTAAATGCAAGCTTTGTGATATTGTTAGGGAGGATATAAAAATAAATAACATACATTTCTTTTTATTCAAGAATCTCCTTTCTAAAAGAGAAAATAAGTGCTTAGGATAATTACCCAAATTAAAGAGTTTATTATTTTTTTAAAATTTTTAATGTTTATTTTTGAGAGAATTAGGGAGGGGCAGAGAGAGAGATGGAGACAGAATCCAAAGCAGACTGTAGACTCTGAGCTGTCAGCGCAGAGCCTGACCTGGGACTCAAACTCGTGAACCGTGAGATCATAACCTGAGCCAAAGTTGGATGCTTAACTGACTGAGTCACCCAGGCACCCCTAAAGGGATTATTATTAATACAGTTAAGGTTCAAGGGCACCTGCGTGACTCAGTCAGTTAAGCATCTGACTGTTAATTTCGGCTCAGGTCATGATCTCATGAGTTTGTGGAATGGAGCCCCATATCAGGCTTTATGATGACAGTGTGGACCCTACTTGGGATTCTCTCTCTCTCCTTCTCTCTATACCCCTCCTCTCTTTCTCTCTCTCTCTCTGTCTCAGAATAAACAAACTGAAAAAATACAGTTAAGATTCGAATAACATGCTATAGAAGTATGCATTATATTGAATTTTTAGATTGAATTTAAAGATCTTAAATTACTTCCCAGGTGAGTATATGCACACACATGCGTGCACACACACACACACAGACACACACACACACATGCTTCTCTTTCAGAAAAGCCATAAATTTATTTTTAAAGAACTAGAAGAGAGAGTATTATTAATGTATATATACTCATATGCATATGTGTACATAAAATATAGTTACTGGCTCTCACTGTATGCATAAGTTTAGCAAATATTAGCAAATATTCTTCAAAGTTGTTTCACAAACTTAAGCTCTCACTAGCAAAATATGAGATATTCTATTCTCCCATAATTTCCCTTAGGAATTTTAGTATTGCCAAACTTTCAAAATCTAGTTTTTAGGTCTAGGGGTGTCTGGGTGGCTCAGTCCGTAAAGCATCCAACTCTTGATTTCAGCTCAGATCATGATCTCAGGGTCATGAGACTGAGCTCCCATTGGGCTCTGTGCTGAGCACTGAACATGGAGACTGCTTAGAATTCTCTCACTTCTCTCTGTCCCCCACAAAATAAAAAAGAATTAAAAGAAGCATTTGTATTAAAACAATAAAATTTAATTTCTATATGACATGCTGTCTTGTCATTTGAATGTGATTTTTTTCTGATAAAAAGTGAAAAAATATTTTTGTATGTTTATTTTCCATTCATATTTCCTCTTTTTATGTGAATTACCCCTCCATATATTTGTCTGTTTTTTCATTAGAAAGTCCTTTTTTTAAACATACATTTTTAGGAGTGCTTTACATATCTTGCATTCCAATCCTTTGTCATTTGCATGCATTGCTAAAATTTTCTCCCAATCTTGACTTGTCTCTTTGTTATAGTAGTTTTCATAGTATAGAGTTGACATTAACAGGTTTTCCTTTATGATTTTCCTTAATAATTTTGAGCTTTTTCAAGAAGTCCTTCCTTGGGGCGGCTGGGTGGCTCAGTCTGACTTCGGCTCAGGTCATGATCTCACGGTTCGTGGGTTCGAGCCCCACGTCAGGGTCTGTGCTGACAGCTAGCTCAGAGACTGGAGCCTGCTTCCCATTCTGTATCTCCCTCTCTCTGCCCCTCCCCTGCTCATGCTGTCTCTCTCTGACTCTCAAAAATAAATAAAAAACATTTAAAAAAATTTTTTTAAAAAGAAGTTCTTCCTAGTCTTAAGTGCAACCAGAACTCCAATATTTTTTTCTAAGAAAGTGTTCAGACCCTTTTCTTTCTTTACATGTTAGTCTTTTCACGTAGATCTAATTGTATTTTTTTCAGTAATGATAAGTAGCATTATTAATGAACTGATCCACTGTGTTTCCAGGCCTCTTCTGCATGAAATGTTTCCACATGTCCTGGGCTTGTTTCCGGGTTGTCTGCACTGGTGGGTGGGTCTGTCCATTCTGGTGACCAATTTCACAAAGCCTTCACCGCCGTAGCTCCGTAGTGGGGTTGGATGTCCCGGAGGGCTGGTGGAGGCCCTGTTGTCTTCAGAGGCGTCTTGATAAGGTCTGGGCTCAGGCATTTTGTATGAATTTAAAAAAATTTTTAAATCTTTATGTATGAGAGACAGAGAGAGATAGAGCATGAGGGGGGGAGGGGCAGAAAGAGAAGGAGACGCAGAATCAGAGCAGACTCCAGGCTCTGAGCTGTTAGCACAGAGCCTAATGTGGGACTTGAACCCAGGAACCCATGATCCAAAGTCGGATGCTTAACTGAGCCACCCAGGCGCCTCCTGTATGAGTTTTTAAATCACCTTTAAAATCTTTGTAAAAGAAATCCTACTGGGATTTTGATAGTAATTGCATTAAACTGATATATAAATTTAGCAAAATAATATTTTATGCTATTAAGTCGTTTCATATATAAATACACTATTCCATACACACACACCTACACACACACCTACACACACGCAGACACACACACACTACGTTTTCCTATTTATTTAAAAATAATATGTTGTTAAAAAAATAATAATCTGTTGTTTTCAGTACTACTGCATTTTTTCCACAAATGTGTCCCATATCTTATGTTAGGTAAGGTTCTGGAAATACTGGGATAACTATGGCTATTATAATTAAATCTTCTTAAAACCATGTTTTCTATATATTTGTTGCTGGCACAGAAAATTTTTATATTGATCATAAAGCTAGTAACTCTTTTGAGTTCTTTAATTAGCCCTATTAATTTATTTCTAGATTCTCTTGAATTTGTTAGGCAAATGATTATAGTCTGTATAAATATTCAGAGTTTTTATTTTTCTTTCCTATGACTATACATTACATTTCTTCTTATTTTTATAATTTTATATTATTGTATTGACTAAGATCAGCCACACAATGTTGAATAAAAGTAATGATACGGAACATTCTCTCTTGGTCTTAAAGTTAAGGGGGATGACTTTAGCCTCTCACAGTTAAGTTTGATATTTGCTATCAAACCCATTTGATTGTTACATCAATACTTTGTGGTGGGTAAGGTATATATCACGTGCATCTCACAGCTGAGAAAACAGAGGCTTAGGAACGTTAAAGAGTGTGTGAAAGGCCATTCCCAATGGAAAGATGGGAGTGGAAGCCAGGCCTTGTACCACTGAGGCCCGTGCTCTTTTCAACATCTCATGCTGCTTCCCCAGGAAGGCTAAGGACCGCACTCTGGGCAGTGTGCAGTCCACAGGCTGAGCACAGTAAGACCTCAGAGCCAAGGTGTGAGCTGTACTCCCAGAGACGATCAGAAGGACATTTCATTGAGTCGCTAGCTTAGAGATAAACCATTTCCCGCAGGCTGGGGGAGAAAGTCTGGGCGAGTTTTCACACTGTCAGAAACGATACCACCTTGCCCTGGACAAGGATTCTCTCTGTTTTGTTTGTTTTTAATGGATGGAAAACCTTGTACCTTTTCAGTCTCCTGCTCAGTGCTTCTGTAGAACTTTTGCTCAAGAAGCCGCCTGTTTACCTGGAGCAACCCCACACATATTAAGTAGCTCTGCCTTCTGGGAGCTGTAATTAGAATTTTTAAAAGGCCGTAAAAGGGAATGAGAGTGGTCCATTAATCGTTTTGCAAACTGTATTTTTTATTTGTATTCTTTAATTCTTAATTAAAGAATGCAAATGCCGCTTTTTTCCTTTGTTGCCTGGTTTGAAATTCAGCTGATGAGTAGCATGTACTCCACGAATACATAATTATATATATGTGTATATATGTATATGGCTGCAGACACCTTATCTTTATTCATCTCAGCTCTCAATCTGCTGTGTCTGTCTCTGGTGTGGCTGCAAGCTGTCATATATGCCCATAGCATAGAAGTCACTTCATCTGCCCCCTCCTACTCTCTGACTCCAGAGCATGTCTGCAATGTGACATATACTCGGCATTCTGCAACTTGACATTTTTAAGGTTCATATTTCTATTTCTAGATAAAAAACAAAAACAATGTTAAACAGTGTCAACAATGCAGAAGCATTGCTTTGATTGCTCTTAGAAGATAAAACACAGTACAACCTTTCCTTGAAAAAGATTGCTGGAATGCTATTTCTAAGCAAATGAAAAATAAATCATGTAAATGAATATAAACAGGTCATATGAGGCACCTGGGCTTCTGGAGTATTGTTAAGAATAGAAAATTGAGTGTATCAAACAATTAGTCAAGTTAATATTTTCAGTGAAAATCATGTTTGTATTTCTATTACTAAAAATCAAGTTTATTACAGGAGGGTGGGAGTTGATAATGACAAGCCATGAACCTGTAAATATGAATTATGAATTAATAAGAATAAATTCAATTTCTAGAAAAGCCAAATGTAATGAATGAAGTGAACAAGTACAGATGTCTGAATACCTTTCACCGCCCTAATGACTGGATTTTCTCTGCCATTCTTTCAAGGGGTTTGGGTTATTTTAGAGAAGGGTCCCCGGAAATTCAAGGTGATGAACGTGCAATTGTACTTTTTAATTAACAAATCAAATAACATTAATTGTGAAAAGTTGCTTCGACGAGCACTTGGATGTCAAGCATTTTCTCACAATGATGTAAACACGACCGAACACTAATCCAAAGCCACTCCACAACTCAGGTCAACTCAGAGCATGTTCTCAGCCGGAGAGTGGAAGCTGACTCTGGAGCAGGAACCATCTCCCTAACGGTCAGCCCTCCCACGTCACCCCAAATACACGTACACCACAAATAAATGTTGGGTTTGCTGTACACACTCACCTTCTCTGCCCCTCCCTGAACCCCTCTCCCCCATTAATTGTCTCCATGAAGCCCATGAAGCCTCCTCTACCCAGTGCAGGGCAGCGCGGTGGACCTGGGGGGAAGGTTCAGAAGCTAGAGTCTCTGGCTCCTGCACTCCTGTCTTCCACTGGGTTCTGGACTAGGACATGGCCATTACCCTGTCTGTTTCACCCGCATCTTGAAAGGAGGTGAAGATAATGCCCACCTCCTAGGGTTGCTGTGAGCGACTATAACTGTCAACGTTAAGCCATGATTAGCAAGCATACAGGGAATGTTAGCCAGAGACACATAAGATTCCCTTTCCCTTACTACCTCTTAAAAAAATCTATCCAGAATACTCATTTTTGCAGACCCATATCAAGTAGATAGGAACATTCCTAAATTGATCCTCACTTGGCACCTTAATAATAAATTAGATGAGAGAGAGACAGGGACAGAGAGAGAGAGAAACAGAGAAACAATGGCTAAACCAAACATTAAATGCCCTGTTTGCCAATATGCATTGGAAGCAAGGATGCTAATTTTAGAAACTGCCATATAAGTAGTCTATTTGACACAAAATTACATCTCATTTCCCTCATTTCCCCATTCCTGGAATCCTTTAGCTTCTAGGCACTTCCATTGAATGGTAAAAGTTTTGTTTAATTTTAGGTCAAAAATAAATGTTAAATTAAAAATATTTGTTTTCCTCTGGATTTGATGTTAAAACATTATTACTAATATAACTTTTCTTGTCATGTCAGAATTTTAGTTGAAGTCTCAAGGCTAAGGAAAATTGTTGGTAAGTACCCGCATTCAAAAGAATGGTGCTGGTCAGGGTTCTCCAGAGAAACAGAAAAAATATAGAGTATTTAAAAATACTTAAAAATATAAAATATATTGTATATGCATTTATATAAATAGCTAAATATATCTATCTATCCATATGAAGATATTTGTCTACTTGGCATATAGAATTGGTTCATGCTTGGCACCTGGGTGGCTCAGTTTGTTGAGCATTCGACTTCCAGTCATGATCACATTGCTTGTGGGTTCAAGCCCTGTCTCTCTCTCTGTCTCTCTCAAAAATAAATAAGCATTAACATTTTTGGAAAGAAAAAGAATTGGCTCATGCAATTATTGGGGGCTAGAAACAGTTTGTCAGCTGGAGATCAGGAGAGCTGGTATTATGATTCCAGTGCAAAGTCAGCAGGCTCGAGAGCCAGGAAGAGCTGATGTTTCATTTTGAGACTAGAAAAAGCTGATGTCCCTGCTGGAAGGAGAATTCGGTCAGGCAGGAGAATTCTCTCTTGAGAAGGGTCAGCTCTTATGTCCCCGTAAGACCCTTAACTAATTGTCTGAGGTTCATCCATACTGGGGAGGGCAAACTGCTTTACTTATTCTGCTGATTTAAACACATTCCCACACATACCCAGAATAACGTTTGACCAAATATCCACCCAAGCTGTGGAAGGGGTTGGAGTGTGGAGGGAAGAAGCCCCGGGATCTCCCACCTCCAAGTACAGCCAGTGAGCTGTGGTGCCCAGTGCTGCCACAGGTCCTAATGAGTCGATGCAGAGACTCTTGGCCATGTTCTGCCCATTGAAACCAAAGAGCGGGAGGTAGGCAGTGCCATCTGCCTTCACAGGAGAAGGAGAAAGAGAATCCACAGAGGAGCCGCTCCGTTGTTGGAAGTGGCAGTGCCAAGTGGGTCCTCCTTTGGGTAACTCAACAGCAGAGAAGCTGGTCAGGCTGTTTGGGGAGATCTTCCTGAGGAGGTGGTCTGCCAGGCTGAGGAAAACTCAGCAGGAGGTGAAGGTAAATTGTATTAGGTCAACTGGGGGCCTAGACAGGGAAATGACTAAGTTGAGAAGAGGAGATAACCCACCATCCAGTTCAGATTTTTCAGAGGTGAACATGCAGAGGTGAGCGGTGCAAGTTGGGGAGGCAATCCTGCTCCACACCGCCATGCAGGAGACCCAGGCTCGTCCCATGGTCACTGCATCCTCTCGCAGGACACTGTCTCCCTCCGTGTGGTCACAGCGGGTTTGTGAAACCTCCGAGATCCTGCTGAAAGAGGCCGAATGCGACGTGGAAAGGGTCCCCTCACCATCATCGAGACGGTAGCTGGACGGTCCCTGCATGCCGCGGCGTGGCTGGGAATCGTCTCGTCCAGCTCGGCTGACGTGTGTTCAGTTCACCTCTGTTGCTGTGGGCTACCTGGGCAGTCTCGTCCGCAGTGTGTGGGCTGGGAAGCTTGGAGAGACTTCTTAGAATCCCTAAGACGGGGGTGGGAGTGCTGACATTTGGAGGCTTAGCGAACCGGGCGCATTCGGACTATAGTCCTGTTAGACAAGAGGCTGACCCTCTCCAGCAGCAGACCCGTGCCCCGTGACCTTGAATCTAATGTATGAACTGTCTCTTCTAATCTACTGTCTTCTTGCCTCGGCCCTGAATTCCCTGCAGATGAGAAGCCCTGCGTTAGAAGTGGGGAAGCTAATGGAGCAGGCACAGCCCGGTCCCGGGCACAGCACTCAGCAAGGGAGCAAACCGAAGCGGGCAGCGGGCAGTTTGGAAGAATCCTCGAATCACAGGTCAGCTGAAGGTTTTGTAGTTGCCTGCTCAGCATGTTTTTACTTTCTGAGTGGCACCAGAAACCTACGGGATATGTCCTGGTGTGAGGGACACCTGGTCGAGGTGGGGACGGAAATTGTTACAAAGCTATTATGGTAAATAAAGTCTTTTTTTTTTTTTAATATTTGTTCATTGTTGAGAGTGAGAGAGAGTATGAGTGGGGGAGGGGCAGAGAGAGAGGGAGACACAGAATCTGAAGCAGCTCCAGGCTCTGAGCTGTCAGCACAGAGCCCTATGTGGGGCTCGAACCCTTGAACCATGAGATCACCACCTGAGCCGAAGTCAGACGCTCAACCAACTGAGCCACCCAGATGCCCCAGCAAAGTCTTGTTTGCCCCTCATTTAGCTTAGTACAATCAATATACCAGATAAACTACTGTAAATGACTTTAGCATTTTCTTCATTTTCCTGACGATATAGGCTGAAGTACATTAGGGTGTTAGGGAAGAATTCTTATATACACCCCCGAGTAGGGCTGGGATTTTCAGCCTCTCCAGAATTCTTAGTAGGAAATAGGCAGGAGTAGATTTATAACATTTTACTGCTCCATAATTTCTATCATGTTGCCAAGTAGCTTTTTAAGAAATGGTGCAATTGCTATTTACATATATATGTTTAATGGCCTTTAAATCATTAAAGGTGATAACAGTAATTTCTCAAGACAAAATTTATTAACACCCACTCTCCTGAAATTATGTTTTTAAACACACATCTCAACTGACTATATTAAAAGTCATACCCTAGCCCCCCCAAAAAAACCCATACCCAAACCAAAAACAAAAAACCCAACGATTTCTTATTTAATCTCTGTCCTATTTTATTTATTTGTTTTTTTAATGTTTTATTTATTTTTGAGAGAAAGGGAGACAGAGTGTGAGTCGGGGAGGGGCAGAGAGAGAGGTTAGACACAGAGTCCAAAGCAGGCTTCAGGCTCTGAGTTGCCAACACAGAGCCCAACACGGGCTCAAACCCATGAGCTCAAAACCTTGAGATCATGACCTGAGCCAAAGTTGGACGCTTAACCGACGGAGCCATCCAGACATCCCTAATCTCTGTTCTATTTTAGATTTCCTGATTAATGCGTGCATTTGTGTTATATTCAATGTAACATTGAATTTTGGTTTCAAAGATTTTAGCCACTGTTTGAACAGCTTTCAAATTATAATTTTACAGTAAACAAATGGATTGAATAATTAATTTGCTTTTACTTCTGGTAATGTGCATCTACAATTTCCACATTTTATACAGACACACACACACACACACACACACATACATATATATTTTAACCATGTAATATTTGGTATATATTTTAACCATATATAAATTTTAACCATGTAATATTTAGTAAACTTCCTCATTATTGATTTTCCAGGCTCAGTGGAGAAGAGGAGTTCTATCTAACAGTTTCTTCATTTAGCTGTGAAAATTTGCTGGGGGATTTTAAAAGACACTATTATTTCTGTTAAGAAGGTATCTAAAATTTTCTGAAGCTATGGAATTATGGGCCATTAGCAAAAATAAACCCTTAGTCTATTTTATTTAGTGGAGCTCACATTATTTTTTAATGAATAAACATAAATGCTTTTTGGAGCTGGACCAAATAACAGCCACCACAGCAATATGCTATTTCCTAACCGACTTGTTTTCCTGCATGTGCAATTCACCGTTCGAACCCGAATTATGTCACATGTAATTAAGGCACTGGAGGTTTGAAGCTGAGAAAGTAGGAAGGATTAGAATAAACATAGAAATTGATGAAATGAGGATTTCACACACCAGAGGGCAGTTTGAGAGAATGGTAAATCAGTGCGTGTCGGGAGGTGTTTAAGATCAGGTGTGTTATGGATGATGTGTGTAATTTTCCCCTCCTTTAGCCTATTTGAGGGGAGTTGCTCTTTTGTTTTGACTGCACTCCAGGCCTGCTTCTGACCCCGCTGCTGTCTCCAGGGGTCCTCACTGGCAATTGGCCGAGTAGAGACTGTTACAAACCAGCTCCCACAGACTTGTGGAAGGGATGTGAGCCCACTGGAGGAAATGTCTGATCCTCTTTTGGAAAATGTAGACAGTGAGGAGCCTGAAATTAAGTCCTCCATTAAGAGCAACCTCGGGCTGCACGTAGCTCCAGTTCCAGGAAAAGCTTCAGCTGAAGCCACCCTCGGACCACCCTCGGACCACCCTCAGATCAGCCAATCAAAAGAAATGTGTAACATTCCTGTGGTCTGAGTCAGGGCTGAGAACCGCAGGTAGTTACTCTGTACAAACTAGCCAATCACTCACCGCTTGCCTAAACCCCACGTAGGCCCTTTGAGCTCACCTCATAATTGGTCATTTTCAAAGGATTCTCAAAGGTCATGATTGGGTCCCGTCAAAAGTAACGGACGCCTCACAGATACTGAATGGTCAAAGCTGTTACCATGGAAGCTGTACAATTATGGTTGGTGCTTATGTGATGATGCTATATGTACTATGTGTGCACCGTAACACCCCCATCCCTTACCCCATAAAAACCCCTGCTCGCCATTGTTGGGGGCTTCATCTTGCTGCCGCTGCGCCAGTTAACGGGTGAGCCCCTGCTCGAGCTTGTAATAAAGACCCTTTTGTACTTGGATCGGTGCCGGCTTCTTGGAGGTCTCTGTGGACTCACGAAAAAATTTGTTGAATTTTTTCGAATGCCATTTCTGCTCTGGCAGGGGCCGATATTTTTCTCTGTCCTCCGGGGCGGGCTTTTCTTTTTCCTCTCCACCTTCAATTTCATTACAGAGCTCTGCATTCTGGCATGCTTTATGTTTATTTGGCTGCAAGTATAAAACGTGTCATATGAATGCCAGGAATGAAACAGTTTTCTTCTGCTAGTTACCACAAAGTCTCATCTATTGCCATTATAATTTCTTTCATAAAAAGTAGGAAGAAAAGGAATATTTTCTTAATTCCTCCAATTCTACCTTTTATGGTAAAAGTTTAATAAATATTAGTTAGATATACTCTCTTACGATCATTTAAAGTCTATCTTGGACAAACATAAGTTTTTTCTTATCTCAATTCTGTTCATGTACTCAGTTGAAATGCACAGATGGGGTCTAAAGCCCATTGCACCTAATATGGATATCAAATATAACAAGTATATTATTTTGTGATCATTTTTCTGCACACCTGTCACATGCAATAGACTCTATGATAATCTCTATGATAATAAACAGTACCTTTTATCTTTACTCACCTTCAGTCTAATGTATCACCCATTTCCTTAGTAGGCACTTCAAAAATAGTTCACTAATTAAACTGACTTAATTAAAAATATATAGTATTGTGGCTTTAAAGAATAAAAGCTTATTCTGCAGTTTACTGAATAAGGATACTGGAAGTGGGTTTTTCCTGCAAGAGTAACTTAGGTTGCCTGAAATAAGAGAAACATATTAAATGCCATTTTTTCTTGAAAATTTGGGTGTTTTTATGCAAGTTATTTTTTATTTAAAATCTTACAATAAGGACCTAAGACTTTTAATAATAAAAGATATAGTGGTTCCAAAATGAGCATTTTATCTCATATTATAGCTGCCATGCTTATTTATTTCTAAATAGATGCTCATATATTAGAGTTGGATTATTTATTTTTAAACTTAAACAAACACCAAGAATGTTTTGGGTATGTTCATTTATTTTTATTCCTTCTTCATCGGTATGGATTTCTATCAGCGTCTGGTTACATTTATTTGGGATGTACAAAATGGTATGGAGTTAAGTCATGTAAGTAATTTTGCCTTAGCTGGGCCGGATGACTCTTTAGAGCTGTGGGTGGTGTGAATATATTATACTGCACATGTTTCATGAACCTTACAGAAAATGACTCCCCAGGGAGCAGACCACTTGTTGCATTCATGAGGAAGACCAAATCCATCAAGTGTGGCTTATTAGAATGCTGGAAAAAAATGTCCTACCCTTCTATGGATACTAATATTGTTAATATCTGGAATAAAATAAAGAGAATTATTTTTATAAATGGAATATTTCAAAAATGTCAGTTGTTTAGCATCTGATTTGGGTATTCAGTGGTGAGTACAGTGAGGGTCAAATCGGTCACTAAAAAAAAAAATCACTGAACATAAGATGATGACTACTCTGAACTGCAGAGAAGACAGCTATTCTGGATAGAAGAGATCTGCAGCTGAGCCTAAACCAAGCCAGACCAACTGAAGCCTAACCTAACCTAACCCAAATCACAACAAATAGGTAACTAAGAATTCCAACATGTTGCAAAAAATGGCAGGCTATAGAGAATAAACTGAGCACATCAAGAATTTCAAGTGTCCCTCTCCGAGCATTAGGTGTTATATGGAAACCAATTTGACAATAAACTATTTGTAAAATAGAAAAAAAAAAAAGAATTTCAAGTGTCATCCAGAAAAATTCTGACGACCCAAAGGTTTATGAAGTATTTGACTTCAGCAAATAACAACTCTTAACATAAGACACCGAAAATGTGATCTTTCAGAAAGTACCAGTGAGTGTTTAATTTTGCTTTCTGGATATTATCGTTCTCTCTATAGAATACTTTCAAATAAAAATTAGTCTTAAACTTGTATATTTCAATACTGTGAATACTAACATTTTTCAATACAATAAAGTGAATATTTTCATACATTGGTAGCACAGGCAGGTGGGGATTATCTGTTTGAAAACGGCAAGAGGGGCGCCTGGGTGGCTTAGTAGGTTAAGTGTCCGACTTCGGCTCAGGTCATGATCTCATGGTTCGTGGATTTGAGCCCCGCATCGGGCTCTGTGCTGACAGCTAGCTCAGAGCCTGGAGCCTGCTTCGGGTTCTGTGTCCCCCTCTCTCTCTGACTCTCCCCTGCTTGTGTTCTCTCTCTCTCAGAAATAAATAAGAACATTTTTTTTAAAAAAATTTTTTATGACAAGAAAACATTTGCTACTTCAACTTGTTGAATTACCTTCAAGCCAAACATATTAAAGGATTCTGTCAAAATAAAAGTCCTCACCTAAAATAAAATTTCAGAAAAGTGTTGTAATAAATGATGGATACTCTTGGCTCCTTCTACACCCCTAACGTAAAAAACAAAGTAGAGACAAAGTAAACAGGTAATTGGTTTGTGAAAGTCCGTGTTTAAAACATTTCCAGAACAAAATTCAGATTTACAACTCTAAGGCTGTGTTTAATAATTTATCACATACTCCTTCTTCATTTGAAATGCTTTTCAGAATACCTGAGATTAATGAATAAAAGAGGTATACATAGAGGAATGAATAAATGGATGGAGACGGATAGATAGACTAAGCATGTGCATAGTTTCTATTTAAAACAGATGGTATATATCTGATAAACTTTTTAAAAATTAAGATTTCAGAAGACAGCAAATTTTCCCTAAGATTTAAGATAAGGTAAAAGTGCGGAGGCTAGGATAGTGTGGGATGTGGTGCGCATGCCTGAATTTGCTCATGCGTACTTTGTCCCAGACACCTTTGAGAAATACTGCAAGTATGTATTTTAATTGTATTTTTCCAAAGCCTCCTATATAACTAGAAAAAGCCAACTTGAGGTAATCAAGAAATAGTAATTTGTTTGTTTAACTCAATATCTATTTAACTTCTTTATACATATGCACATTTAAATAGACTTTTACATTAATACACATATGATCGTGTGAATTCTTTTGAGTGTGTTTTAAACTTTTTCTATTTTATGGTCGTATGCTTTCCTTTTTGTCTCCTCTCCTTCCCAATGCCATTTCTTTTCTGCCTTTAGCTAATCTTTGTAACAACCTTGTGTATACCTTTCAACTTTTTTTTGTAAGCATATAAATGTATATAATCAATGACATTTTTAGTTAATGATGACTATCCAAACATGGCATCACATGAAACATATTTCCCACATTTTGTTTTTCTTCCTCATCCCTAGAATAAGAAATTTAATAAAATCATTCCAACTCATTTATTCTAACCCATTCCTTTGAATGATTTTATGATACATCATAATGCAGATATATTGATGTATCCTAATCAAAACTCCAATTTATGAAAATTAATTTCGTTTAAAGTTTCTGCTACATAAAGCATTCTCCTCCATATGTTCTTCGTGTTCTTGCCTTGATATGTACAAGGCTGATTGTCAGTCTTAGCTGAAGCATTTATCTTTATATTTTGTGAGTGTGAAATATATTTGCAAGAATTCTTTAGGTTTTCAGCAGGTGGACCAGGCACTGGGGCAGCCATTCTCCCCCAACGCATCCAGTTAGCACTTCTAACAGTGCTCTACTATGTCCAACATAGTTCATGAAAATGCCCATTTATAGAAGTTATTTGCATTCCACCACCCAGAATGTAAAAACATGGAGAACATCCATGAGAGGTTTCCATGGGGCAGGCCTGAAGGTGGTACACATCATTTCCTTTCAGGATTTGTTAGCTAAACTTGATCATTTGGCCACATCTACCTTCAGGGAGAAATGTAGAGTAGTTATTGTATATGCAGCAAGAGTCCTGTGAGTATGTTTTCTCTTCAGTACAGGCTACAACTTTATGAATCATTTGATTTTCAGACTTCAACTTTTCCATTACATTTTTTCAATCAAGTAGATATTTTTTCCTAATGTGTATTTAATTATTTTATCTTCTCTTTTATTTCTTAATGATTTTTGTCTTTTTAAATTTATGTTCTCTAAGTTGAGTTATTTCTTCCTCGTTATAGATATGGTAATGACCCATTTTCTTTAAGTTGGTTACTTTTTTTTTTTTTTTTTTAGTTTGTATGGCAGACAGACCCTCAGGTGAATCCATAATCTTTACTGTTTGATGTTCAAATCTTGTATAATCCCTTCCCTTGAATGTGAGCAAGACCCAGGAGTTAGTTTTGACCAATTGATCATGGCAACGGTGATGGGATGTCACTCTTCCTGGCTCTGAAGAAAGAGCATGACAATTTGGAGAGGTCTGATGTGGGAACCTCTGACCAACAGACAGTAGGCAGCTGGGATCCTCAGTTCTATACGTGAGAGGAAATGAATGTTGGCAACAAGCTGAATGAGTTTGGAAATGACTGTGTCTCTAGAGGAGAATGCAGACCAGCCAGTGCATTCACTGCATCCTTGTGAGACCCTGGGCAGAAGACCTGTAATGTAATCCTGACCCCTGGAACTGAAGAACATGAATTGGACTGTTTTAAGCTGCCACGTTTCTATTATTGCATAGCAATAGAAAACTATCCATGTAGATTGAAAAGTAAAATTTTTGTTTCCGAGTCTTTCTTTCTTTCTTTTTCTTTCTTTCATGTTTTTGCGTTGTACTTGAAAGTTAAGTAAGCTATTTTAATTCATCTTACTCTTGTTAAACTAAGGATTTTATCTGATCCCTGTGTCTCTAATCTTTCTTAGTTTTTGCTGATCTTCTTCAGATGATCACTGTGCTCCTCTTTTGTTAGCACATGGGTGCTGGACAAGGTGGCTGCATTGCTCTGATAACAGGGATCCATTTGGCATACAATAAAGCAGGGTTCTCATTCCTGTCCCACACCTGGTGTTGGATGGTAGGTTGTACTTCTGGGGTGAAGTATTTAGAGAGAATCTCTTTGCTCTACTATCCCTGTGACGCACAATTCAGAGGAAGCAACAGTTCACTCCCCTTTGACTCATTATTTCTTTTTGGGATCTTGATGACTGTGAATGGTCAATATTTACCTCCTTTTATGGAGTCCTCAGATGTTAGGAAACAGAGATCTCTTCAGAGTTAACCCTTTCCAAGACTTGTTGTTAGAATCCCAACCTGGTGGATGGACCCATGCATGGGTCATTCACTGGAATCCTAATAGAACTCAAAACATCAAATCCTGTCAACCTGAATTTCTAGTGGTCACCTGAAGAGGCAAGTCACATGGAATTCACAGTACAGGAAGCAAGGGTTACTCAAGTGGTTATGTTTCCAGAATCTCTTTGTAATTGCAATTGTAATTTTTATAGTTATAAATTTTATTTATTTTTCACACAATACACATGTTATTATGAAACAAAATTAGTTAAACAAATAAGATTAAATAAGAAATTAAAGGGGTGCCTGGATAGCTCAGTCAGTTATGCATCTGACTTTGGCTCAGGTCATGATATCACAGTTTGTGAGTTCAAACCCCACATCAGGCTCTGTGCTGTCAGCTTGGAGCCTGGAGCCCGCTTCAGATTCTTTGTCTCTGCTCCTGACCCTTCCTTGCTCATTCTCTCTCTCAAAAATAAATAAACATTAAAAATTTTTTAAAAAGAAATTACAAGTTGTTTTCTCCAATATTAAGATTATTAATGCTAATATATTAGTATATATATTCCATTTTTTCCATGTATGTTTGTTATTTCACATTTCTTATGCATTCAGGGTCAATTATATAGACTTTTTTTCACTTAACAATATACAGTGTACATTATCACATATTAGTAAATTTGCTCCTAATATATTCTTTAATTTACTCCGTGTGATACTTAATTTAACAAACTTTACATTATTTATGTCACCTCCGTGTTTCATATTAATAATACTATAATTAATAGCTTCATAATTCCATCATTATTACCTGTCTTTTCCTTAGAAGAATTGATAGAGATGGAATTGCTGGCGCAAAGTTATGTGCACAATTTAAAGATAACCAACGATTCCTGTATGGTTAGGTTGGGAGAAATGGAAGCAAAGAAGAGAACCTGAGACTTGAGAGGTAAGCAGAGACCCGATTGCAATGGAACTGTTGGGTTACAGTAAAACGTTGGATGTTATTCTAATGTTTTATTGAACACTGGTGGAGGGTGGGAGCAAGAGCCTCTTCTGCATTTTTGGAAGAGCAATCCAGCTGCTGCATAGAGCAGTAACTGTGGAGGGTCAAGAACGCCAGTAAGGACACCTGTTCTGAAGATATTGTTGGTAAGAAGTGATGGGGCAAAGCAGCCACTTCCCAGGTCTATTTTGCAAGCATATTTCTCTGACTGGTTGAACACAGGTCTATGGGGAAATAAAGAATGAAGGTTGCTGTATATATCATGACCTAATCATTCAAAAGGCAGTATACTGAGTTGGGAAAGACTGAATAGGGCAGCATTTAGGGGAAGTTCATGATTCAAGCGCTTTATTTCACTTTTGTAAATTTTGACATGACTTTGGACACGTACATGGTGAATTGGACAGGACTCTAGGGGAGAGGCAGGACTAGAGCGACACATTTTGTAATCGTAATACTTACAGCCATAATACAACAGAGAGTCACAAAGAGGTGGAGTGTAGGTTGAAAAGGAAAGAAGACCAAATACTGAGGTCTAGGAAAATCCAGTATTTAGATGTGGGACAGGAGGAGACAGCAAGTGACGTTGAGAAAGAATGTCTAGTGGAGCGGGAGAGAAAGCAGGGGAGTGCTTCTCTCAGACTTAGTGGAAACCATTGTTTCCATGGAAGAGTGAACAGCTGAATGGTGACGGAGGTGTATCAAACACCTAAGAGTTGAAGTAAAATGAAAAAAAGGATACAAAGCCACTAGATTTGAAGAAATGAAGGTCCTCAAAAGCCTCGATGAAAATGATTTAAGCACAATGGGCAATGGTGGTGGGATGGCTTTCACTAGAGTGTAGTGTAGGAGATGAGAAAGGGGAGACAGGGGCGCCTGGGTGGCTTAGTCGGTTAAGCGTCTGACTTTCGCTTAGGTCATGATCTCGCTGTTAGTGGGTTCGAGCCCTGCATCGGGCTCTGTGCTGACTGCCAGCTCAGAGCCTGGAGCCTGTTTCGGAGTCTGTGACTCCCTCTCTCTCTCTGACCGTCCCCTGCTCATGCTGTCTCTCTCTCTCTCCTAGAAATAAATAAATTTAAAAAAAAAAAAGAAAGAAAGGGGAGACAATGATACAGATATCTCTTCAGAGGAGTTTTGCTATGGGGCGCCTGGGTGGCTCAGTCAGGCTCAGATCATGATCTCACATTTTGTGGGATCCAGCCCCACGTCTGGCTCTGTGCTGACTGCTTAGAGCCTGGAGGCTGCTTCCGATTCTGCACCTCCCTCTTCTCTCTGCCCCTTCCCCACTTGTGCTCTGTCTCTCTCTCTCAAAAATAAATAAACGTTAAAAAATCTTTAAATAAAAGAGTTTCACTATGAAATGGAACAGAGAAATGAGGAAGTCAAAGGAAGAGGTTGAGATATCAAGGGTATGCTTTAAATAAATGAAAGCAATTTTATTATTTCTTTCATTCTGGACTGATTGGGACAGGGGATTATGGATGATGTAAGACAGAGAAGAAATCATTTCTGGAATTACACCTTAAGAAGATGACAGAAGACAGAACTCACTCACAAGGAGAAGAGTATTTGATATTGGAGATGTAGCATTTCCATATTAGCAGAGTGTACTTGGATGGTAGAAAGATGTGGTAATTACATTTTATTTTATAAGAGAAATAAAAATGAAGATCATCTGCCAAGGCTGAATAATGGAGAAGGGGTGCTGGAGGTTAGAGAGGAGAAAAAGAGTGAAGTACTTCAGTCGGCACAAAGAAGCAGAGCTAGTGGATAAGCTTCCAAAGGCTGAGAGGTGGAGGGTTGGAGGCTGAGATGGGAAATCCTAAATTAAAAGTTACATCAGAGGAACACCTGGGTGGCTCAGTCAGTTAAGCGTCCGACTTCAGCTCAGGTCATGATCTCACGGTTCATGAGTTCAAGCCCTGCATCCGGCTCTGTGCTGACAGCTCAGAGCCTGGAACCTGCTTCAGATTCTGTGTCTCCCTCTCTCTCTGCCCCTCCTCTGCTCATGCTGTCTCTCTCTCTCTCTCAGAAAGAAATTTAAAAAAAAAAAAAAAAACAACTTTAAAAAAAAGTTACATCAGAAAGTGCAGTGGAGTGCCTGGGTGTCTCAGTTGGTTAAGCGTCCGACTTTCGCTTAGGTCATGATCTCGCGGTTCGTGGGTTCGAGCCCCGCGGCGGGCTCTGTGCTGACTGCCAGCTCAGAGCCTGGAGCCTGTTTCAGTCTGTGACTCCCTCTCTCTCTGACCCTCCCCTGCTCACGCTGTCTCTCTCTCTCTCCTAGAAATAAATAAAACATTAAAAAATAATAATGATGAAGAAATACTACAGACAACTTTGCTCTCCTACATCTGCCAACTTTGAAGGACCAATTCCTCAAGAACCATAAATTCTCAGTACTCAACCAAGGTGAAATAGAAAAGCTAAATGTTGCTATAACTATAAAAGAAATTGAATTTATAACTTCTAAGCTCCTGAAAAAAGCAGTCTCTAGGTCCCGATGATTATACCTGAGAATTCTACCCAAAATTTCTATGATTAATACCAATTTTACAAAATATCTTACATAGAAGAGCAGACAAAGAAACATTTCTCAACTCATTTTATGAAGCTCTTAGTTCCCAGGTATGCAAAATTCCCCGAGAGTACAAAACAAGAAAACTACAGATCTATCATGAAATTAGATACAAAACTTCTCAACAAAACATTAGCAAATCAAATCCAGAAATGCATTAATTTATTATTTTGTCCTTAAACAGTCACATGGGTAGGTACCATTTATTATTTCCATTTTGCACTTGGAAAATGGGGCCCAGAGAGCAGAAATAGCTTGCCCACATCTGTAAACTTGGAATTGACAGAACTTGGATTTCAGTCTAGGTTGTCTAATTAACCCCAATGCCAGTCTTCTTAACAATTCCATCAATACTATAAATTCTTTATTTTCCCTTTAATGGCTGAAACTGCCAGTTACCAAAAAAAATCTGTTTCTTTTTTCTTTAGTTGTAAAATCCTACTGTTAGCATGTTGCTATTCAATTTAAAGATCATATTCTTGGGGCGCCTGGGTGGCTTAGTCGGTTAAGCGTCCGACTTTCGCTTAGGTCATGATCTCGCGGTTCGTGGGTTCGAGCCCCGCGTCGGGCTCTGTGCTGACTGCCAGCTCAGAGCCTGGAGCCTATTTCAGAGTCTGTGTCTCCCTCTCTCTCTGACCCTCCCCTGCTCACGCTGTCTCTCTCTCTTTCTCCTAGAAATAAATAAAAAAAATAAAATAAAGATCATATTCTTGTTTCTAGGTGTGGCTTTGTTACTAAGTGATTACAAATGGTGTTTAAGCAAAATTGTCCTGAGAGGTTTCAGGGTAAACTCCTTGAAGTACGTTGGATTATGCTTCATCTCCTTTCCTTCTTCCCACGACTGATTAGGTCGCCATGATGATTGAGCCCCCCCCTAACCACAGTGGACCATTAGGTTGTCCGAGAATGGATGTTGCATATTGAAGATGGTAGAACAGCGATTTAGAGACTGTTTCTCAGATGATTGGGTATATATTATTGGATGTCCTACTTTCAAATTCTGTTATGAGAGAAATAACCATCTTGTTTAAACCATGATAATTTTGGGTTTTCAGATAGATGAAATCTAACTTAGTCCTAACTGATACTCCTACTGTATTCTTCTAATCAATTCTAATACAGATAATAAAAAGCCACAATCATTTTATTTATCTTCCATTCTGCTGATATTAGAAATATAGATATAATTCTTTTGCTATTTATCTATATCCAATAAAAATTGGTATTTTTATCTGCCCTGTAAGGAATGAAATATGTTTGAGATTGTTATTTCCCAAATCTGTGATCTTTTTACTATTATTTTTAAGATTGACATTAATAGATGTTTTTAATTAAATTCTACAAGATTGATCTTGTCAGACTTTAGACAAAAATATATCCTTCAGGCTTCTCATTACCTGTGTTGCTGGTAAGTCGCTTTGCCCACAGCCTATCTCTGCAGACAGATTTATGACTGCCAGCTCTTGGTAAGCTCACAGAGCAGACTGAGCTTGTCAGTGAGAACATAGTTTAAGTCCATCTTTGACTTGTGAGAGGTGTCAAATGACATTAGTATTCTGCACAATTCTTTTGCCACTTCATTATTTTTCTCTCATGGCAATAATATGGACTCTTCATTGGTACTTCTTTTTTTCCTTTTTTTTTAACCTCATTTTCATTCAGTTAAAGGAGGGAAATTATATGTTTCCTTATGTCAATTTCCTGGGAATATTTCATAAGACTCAATATTTAGGAAAGATGTATCAGAATAACATTAAGTTATTTAATAAAGGGTACCTTATTAAAAGGTCATAATGCACATTTTTGATCACTTGACATTAAACTAGTAAGTGTTTTTCTCTATAGGCAGAGAGATTGAATATATACAAATGTTGAAGTTAAAGAGCACTTACATTTATTTTGGCTGGTTAGTGAGTTATTAGCGATACTTATTTATAATGATACTACATTAATTTATTATACTAATGAGTATATTATATTAATAACTGAAACTTTGTAAATTAGTCTTCTGAAAATTCATAGATAGCAAACATACACTGTTCAAGAAAATATAGGGCAGATATGAATGCTTTACATATATAAACACCTATGACAACTCAATTGGATCACGTAGTTATTCATCCTCTTCTTCCTTAAAAAAAAAAAAACTTTAAAAAAGCCCAATTTCCAGCTCAATAAAATATTGGAACGCAAAGGAAGACGTCTTGATGTATTTCCTAGTTGAGCTCATAAAATATGTAGGCAGTCTTAGGCCATTCACCAGTGTATAGAGAGATGACCCATTTCTCTTGTGTCAGAGATACTATGCTCTGAATGTTTGTATCCCCTGCCCCAAATTCAAATGTTGAAATCCTGACCCCCCAAGAAGATGATAGAGTTAGGGGTTTGGGAGGTGCTTAGGTCTTGTACCGCATGAGGACACATTGAGAAGACGCTGGCTACAAACCAGGAAGAGGGTCTTCACCAGAAGGTGACCACATTGGTGCCTTCAGCTTGGACTTCTGCATTTTCAGAATATGAGACATAAATTTCTGTTACTTATATGCCACCCAGCCTGTGGTATTTAGTTATAGCAGCCCAGACGGGCTGAGCTGAGACCACTAATGTGGTAAGAATTAGTGCCCATCATCAATAGGAAATGAATGCTTCAGAACATTCATTCTGTGTGGATAAAATTCCCCAGAAGAAGGTTTTGGTCTCACTGCTGGCTTTTTTTTTTTTTTTTTTTTTTAACCATTTGGAAGAGATGACAAATGGATATTAACTGAAATGCGCATCTATTCTTAGAACACAAACATCCTCAGAGAACACAATCAAAAATTTGAAACAGCAGGTTCTCTATTAAGCTTGCAATAATTTATTTGACACAAAACCAGACAGGCAATAAGACATAGCATCTCCTGAGCGTACCACATTCCCTCACCCTCAGAGCAAGTGACTCACTGAAGATTGGAGTGAAACCGAACAACTGAAACATTTGTTACATAAACAGTGGGGAAAAGTGTTCAAAAGAAGGGTTGGCTTAATCATTTATCTCTTGGTTTCTATAATGAATGGGAGGGGAAGTAAGGCATGGACTTCAAGTAGTGGTGGGAAAGAATGAAATATACAAATTTATAAACCACCCTTCATGAAATATTTCTTTCATTTTGCCCCATTCAGTGGTCCCAGGTCCATCTTGAAACTTACACATATCCATGGAAGGTTCGTTAGATTCAAAAATGGTAACACTTACATCATTACATAAAATTGCTACCATTAAACTTCCTGAAGGTACATCAGATGGGGTCATCATTTCACCCCATGTACCAATTTACAGGTAATTGTGAAAATGGCTCCAAGAATCACTGATGGGAACGCTGCAGTGATATTTTACCTGCCAAATCCTGTGACATCTTCTCAGGGGCGGGTCCAGGATGAAGTGTTATCAAGGCTACCATTGCTGTTACTGTGAACTCTATGGTTGAACATGATGTCAGAAAAAGATAACTTGACCATGTGGTAAGGATGTTCATGAAACAGACAACAAATACAAATGAGGACATCACAGAAGACAGAAGGTCACTCACACATGGACCTCAATTTCATGAGCAATGCAAGAACACATTCCCATGGGAGTAACTCAGAGCGAGGGGATAATATACTTAGTATCTCTCTTGGATACCATGCTGACTGAAGGGCAGTACAGGGAGAAACCTGTTTCTCTCACAGGAAAGGATACATTTTTTAGCTCCACCTAAATAGTCCACCCGGATAACTTGGGGAAAAGAAGGAATGCGATGCACCTACTGGTTCATCCTACAGGTAATTGACTACAGCTCTCTTCATTTTATGGCTGATAGGGCATGTTTACAATTCTGGATTTTTCTCAGATGACTGAGAGAAATACTACCAACATACAAGGTAGATAGTGCCAAGCCGTGTAGCTTATCTTTTGCCCTCTATGTGGCCATAAATCAAGATGGTATATTGCAGAGATGTGTGCTTGAATACAAGGGGGAGTGTGTTGTGGCTGCCTATGGTGTGTAAAAACTCTTCACATAAGAATAAGTATGGGGATGAAACACATTTAAGGAAATCAGAAATGGAAACCTTATCAGCCCAAGAGAAGCGAATGTGGGAGTGTTTTTGTTAATCTAGTATTATTGGTCATAATAAACTCCTCCTTTCTGGGGTTTTAAATTTGCGATCTGGTGATCCAATATTAGGGATAAATCCTCTCTTAAAGGAGACAAAAAATGTTTACAGGCAATTTCAAGGCTACCCACAGGGAGATATATTTGGGAATTTGATAATACTTAATTGACAGTCTAGTGGGAAATGTAATAGTTTAGGGCACAGACTATTTTCTACAGTAGCACTGACCAAGTGAATATTCAGTTGTGTAACATATGTGATCACTTGATCAGTACAGGCTCCGTTGTGCCACATTCTCTAGGGATTTTAGACGCTTAGTCTCAAGTACTAAATCAGGTCAGATTCCAGGAGGCTCAATGCCATGATGAAAATGATCACTACTGGGGCACCTGGGTAGCTCAGTTGGTTAAAGCATCCAACTTCGGCTCAGGTCATGATCTCATGGTTCGTGGGTTCGAGCCTCGCATCAGGCTTTGACAGCTCAGAGCCTGGGGCTTGTTCCAGGTTGTCTCCCTCTCTGCCCCTCCCCCCAATCACACTCTATCTCTGTCTCTCTCAAAAATAAATAAACATTTAAAAAAATTTAAAAAAGAAATAAGGAATTGACCACTACTGGAGCACTATAATGAACTCTCTTCCAGGAGCCTGGGGCCAGCTGGAAATAGACAGGGCATGGGGCAGGGGGCAATAAACCTTTACGTGGGAAGATTAAATAATTAAATAATTATCTGCATTGAACACTATGCCAACAACATTGGGAGATGCCTCGCCCTTTCACT
Organism: Hyaena hyaena; assembly: GCF_003009895.1. Classification (NCBI taxonomy): domain Eukaryota; kingdom Metazoa; phylum Chordata; class Mammalia; order Carnivora; family Hyaenidae; genus Hyaena; species Hyaena hyaena. The sequence goes on along the minus strand of NW_024082390.1, from coordinate 121,230 downwards.
CAGTGAGGAAGCATGGGTATTTTAATCACTGTATTATCTGATATTTTTAGATGGTAGTGAACAGGAGTGGCCATGTCCAGGCTAAGAGGTTGCATCCATGGGAGCAGTATGGAAAGACTAAGTTATGGCAGAACAGCATGGAGTGTGGCCTGAATTTATTTCTTGTGGCCAACCTACAGTTGGGTTCTGTTTTTCATCTACTGCTGACAGTCTTACTCTTTAAGTCTGTGTGTTTAGACCACTGATGTTTGAAGTGGGCAGTGACACCACTGCCTTAGCACCTACCGTACTTGCCAGTCAAATTACTCCCCTTATTTTTACTTTCCCTTTTGTCTCTCACACATTTTATGATCTTAATTAAGCAGGTTAGAAGGCTACATTGTCCTGACGTTTACTGTAGCATCACTTCCAAAGAATTTTGATTATTTTTTATTTTTATTTATTTACTTTTAAATCTTTACTTATTGTTGACAGAGAGAGAGAGACAGAGTGTGAGTGGAGGAGGAACAGAGAGAGAGGGAGACACAGAATCCAAAGCAGGCTCCAGGCTCTGAGCCATCAGCATAGAGCCTGACACAGGGCTTGAACTCAGAAACTGTGAGATCATGACCTGAGCCCAAGTCAGATGCTTAACCTACTGAGCCACCCAGGCACTCCTCTAAATCACTTTTGAATACCTTATTCTCTGTTTTTTAATTCCATCTTGTAAACCAGGAATAGCTATTATAAGATTATATTTTAGGGAATTTAAATGAACTCTTCTAAGAGGACCTGGGATGATCAATTTTCCCCCAAAAATCTTTTATCTTATTTTGTCTTTTAAAGGCATACATATGTGTGACACTGATGTATGATGTCAATACTGGATATGTTTATATAATGTATATTTAGAATGCCAAATAGCCATGAATAATAGCTCAGTTGCCTTTAATTGTTATAATTTTAAGTATTTATAAGGCAAAATATTCATTCATATAAAACCTGGTTTGAAATACTGCTTATTTATAGATATAGAGACATTGTCATTATTAATTTTTATAATCCCCTAGAATTTTGAGCTCAGATTCTGAGTGTTGGACTCTAACTCGAGTGTGGACAAACAAAGACCAAAAGGTTAAATTTAGTCCATCACCTGGGCTTTATAAATAGTTATTGGACCAAAATCACAAATTCATTTGTTTTCATATTGCCCACAGCTGCTTTTGCACTATTGTGGTGGAGTTGAGTAGTTGCAATAGAGTTTATATGTCCCACAAAGTCTAAAATATTTATACTATGATCCTTTGCAGAAAAAAATATTCCAACTGCTATTCTAAGATGAAGCAGAGCTTTGAATTTTTTCTATACATACATTTCTATAAATACAAATATTTAATAAGTAAAAACATTTTACAGAGGTGAATTCTCTTTGTTTTAAAGTCTTTTTTTTCTAGTGTGTATATATTTGTTATATTTCTATGCTGTAAGATGGTCATTTAAAAGTGAAAAAAACTTGTCTTTATATTGTTGAGTGTAATAACTATTTATTTAAGAATATAGACTCTAGAAATAGAAATGAAATATTTTTGTGAGTTTTCCTTTTCATTAGATTTTCATGATGATTTCATGTCTTCATGTCACCTCTGCTACCTCCTTGTATTACTGTTATGTTGGGGTCTCCAGTCACTCCTATTTAGTATTAAATAACTTTGTCATCTGGCCTAACACCTTTCCTTTCATGTTGCCTCTGTCACTATTCCATCAGACTTCAAGTGTCTGATTTCATCTCAGGTCATGATCTCGTGGTTGATGGTTCTGAGCCCCGTGTTGGGCTCTGTGCTGACAGCTCAGAGCCTGGAGCCTGTTTCAGATTCTGTGTCTCCCTTTCTCTGTCCCTCCTCTGCTTCCATTCTCTCTCTCTCTTTCTCAAAAATAAATGAGCATTTAAAAAACTAAAAACTAAAAACATTGTAGGTAATACTTTAATTCACTCCATCTCCTCACCCCCGAGGTGTTTTCCTTTACTTGGATAACACCTGCCTCACTTCCATGACATACCATCAACCTCATCACCACCAACACTGACACCTCCTCTTCTTACTCTGTTGCCCTGCTTTATTATTAACTTCTCCTGATCCAGCTTAGATTTCATGGTAGTTTGCTATAACTTCTCCTTTACAGATATTGTTAGCTCCCTCCTCTCTTCCTCTTGTTAAATTCCTGTGATAGAAAATCAATGCTCATAGAATTTATCTAGTCCCTCTGACACCTCAGAGCATTGCACTAGCATGCTGAAGGGTCTCACTCCAATTCATGACCACAGATTACAAATGGATACCTATCAGTGTCCAGCAACCAGTCCATACTTTCTTATGTATATTTTTTGCTCTTTCTAAAATATCTATGTGACAACTTCTATCGCCTCAACACATTTTAAATCGAGTCCGCTTTCTCTTTCTGCCGATGGTCTTACTTTTCATATCACTGAGAAAAATGGAAATAACATGACAAATTTTCCCTTTCCTTCTCACCACCAAATGAAACCATCTGCATTCACTCCCTCTTCTCTTATTTCCTTCTTACTACAGTGAATACATTGTCTCAGTTTCTGTCAAAGACCCACCCTCACTTGAGTACTGGTCTTCCTTCTCAAAGACTTGGTTCTTGCCAGCATCTCATGTTTCCCTGCCATCACCAATATTCCTGTTGTTATTGTTTTAATTGTTTTATCATACAATCATGTCTTCCTTCAATAAAATCGTCAGTCATTTGACTCCTTGACCCCACACACTTTCTAGCTACTGTTCCTTGTCTCTATTCCATTTAATAGAAGCACAAGAAAGTATGTGTTATTGATGTAGTATTTATTTATTGTATAGACACTGTCTGCCTTTCTTCACCTCGTATTCCCTTCTCAGCCCTCTGTAGTCAGCCCTTGGGTCTGGATCTTCCCACTGGGTGCTCAAATCCAGTGCCTACCCAGTTGCTTTCCAATATCTGTTACAGTTGACCATGTTTCCCGTCTTGAACTTTTTCCCCCTGGGCTTTTTCTGTTTTACCAAAACAGAATGTTCCATCTACAATATTCTCCCATTAACTTTCTCTTTTTTTCTTTTTTCTTGTTTATCTCCTTTCTCTTCTTGTCTTCAAAATGCTGTGGCACATGCTCCCAGGCTCTTTTATCTTGGTCATCTACCTGTTCTCTTTACTATATCAGCTCTTCTGTGGCTTTAAATACACCTATATATCAATGATTCTCAAATATATTCCTTAACCCTGACTTGTCTCCATCACCCTGGACTCATATATCAGACTGTGCCTTTTACATTTCCATTTGGATGTGAAATAGGCATTTTAAATGTAACTTGCTCAAAATAGAACTCTCCCAATTGTGTTTTTCAAATTCCAAATGTTGAAGTAATATCTCAGTAGTCATTGATTTCCTCTTCTGCACCCAGTGTCCAGATTCAATCCATCACCAAGTCTTATTTATCTCACGCTTAAAATACATCCTGAGTCTGGCCGTTTCTCACCACCTCCACATTTACCTCCTTATTCGAGTCACCATCCTCTGTCCCTTGATTAATTGCATCTTTGTCTCACTTATTACTTTCTAGCTCCTTAAAATACATTTTTCATATAGCAATCAATAGAGATATTTTTTTTAATGTGACCATGTAACATCCTTTTTTAGGACTCTCTGGCTTTTTATCCCAAATTTATCTTTGCTTAAAAGCGTCTGCAAGATTTGGCCTGTGGGTTTAATCTCTTAACCTTTCCCTCCTTAATTTACAATGTTCTGGCCTGACTAATTTACTTACAGGCACTTGAGTACATGATGTTCAATTCCAACTCACTAACTATTCCTTCTCTCCAATCAGGTATCCTCCCTGATTTTTACAGCCTTCATTTATTTATTTATTTATTTTTGGAAGGGGCTTCTTGACCAACTAATGAAAGAAGCCACTCAGTTACTTTTCCATAATCTTATTTAACTTTCTGTCTAACTTCTTTAGGAAACTAACCTCAGTAGCACGTAGACTTCATGAGAGAAAGAGTCATATGTGCATTGGTTCTACATCAATGTCTACAGCAGTGCCTCTCACTGGCTATATGTCAATCATGTGAATGAGGTGATAAAATTGATGAAGTGAGTTCAATGTGATGATAGGGAAATATCTAAAGAAACTGCGGTCCTATCAAATGAGGAGAAGAAAAACATTTTAGAGTAAAATTAAGCAACAAATAAATTTGTCCAATTCAATCAGTGAATGAGGGATTTTACTTTTTAGGTTTCAGATTAAATCAGGTAAATCTGCAGGCCCTGTACTTTATAGTAAATGATGGAGTTTTATTCCTGTGATTCATTCTTGTGACTTAAATGATGTGAGTTTTGTTTTGTTCTTGGGCCTTATATTCTCAGTGAATGTCTTGGATAAGAATTGAGACCATCATCCTGGCCAAACACCTCTATAGTTGAGACAAAATTACTGAATAAGGAACACTGATTTGTTTGGAATGATGTAATTTTTAGTGGGTAAATGTATTAAATATGAATTCCAGATTAATGAATTAAATATTAAGAATTATGGGGTGCCTGGATGGCTCAATTGCTTAAGATTCTGACTCTTGATTTTGGCTCAAGTCGTGATCTCACAGTTTGTGAGTTCAAGCCCCACATTAGGCTCTGTGCTTACAGCATAGAGTCTGCTTCAGATTCTCTCTCTCCCTCTTTCTCTGCACCTTCCCTGCTCGTGCTCTCTCTCCTTCTTTTCTCGTGCTCTCTCAATAAAATATAATATAATATAATATAATATAATATAATATAATATAAAAACTTTAAAAATTATGAAGAAAATCAAACCCATTTTCTGAATATTTGTGTGTTATTTTTGGAACAACTATGTATATTCAGTATTGTTGTATTTATTTTGCTTAAAAGAACTTGTCAGATAAAAGACCTAATAGGTAAACCTCATTATTCTATTTGAAATGTATAAAGAGACTCATTACCTTTATACTGATGATTGAAGTAAATAACAGTTAAAAAATAAGTCTTTACTATAAAGAGGACACCCGACTGAAGTTGGAAATGCCATATTCTCATGTTCATTATCTAATTTTTCATTTCATGTGATGTTTATGAATCAGCCTCTGTGAGGTGGAGATTCAAGTCTTACATTTCCTGTTTGAAGCTGCAGCACATGAAGACACATTAGCTTAATCAATAAACTATACTAGTCATCTGTGCATCTTCCCAGCTTCTAAACACTTTGTGTATCCTTTATGTCCCTCCTTCAGCAAATTTCTCCCCATCTTTCTCTAATAAAACCTTCCCTTATCCCCCAAAATAGAAAGATGTGCTTCCCATGTATTCCCTTTGCCTTCTGTACAAACCTCAAGACAGTACTCATTGTCGTGATGGTTTATTTAACTTTCCTGGACCCTAAGCTCATTGTTGATAAGGGTCACATTTTTTCACAATTATAGCCTCAATGCCTTGCACATCTCCCCCCCCCCCCATCAATTAATCTTGATGAGTAATTTCTTTACTCTCTTTCTCCTTTTAAATGAAATATGATTGGCATAAAAAAAAAGTATATATATTTAAGGTATGTGACAAGAAGAAAGCATAGGGAAGAGCTCCTTAACATTGGCGTTAGCAAAGATTTTTTAGATTTGACACCATAAGCATAGGAAATGAAAATAAAGACAAAAGACGGTCTACATCAAACTAAAAGTTGTTTCCACAACAAAGGATACAATCCACAAAATACAAGGTAAACTATGGAATATGAGAACATATTTGCAAACTGTATATCTATGAGAAGTTAATATCCAAAATATATCAGGAGTTCCTACAACTCAATAGCAAAAGAACAAAATAACCTAAATTTTAGTAAAAGAACACAGGACCTGAATAGACAATTTTCCAAAGAGGATATATTAAGGGTCAATGAGTCTATAAAAAGATGTTCAACATCACTGTTAAGGAAATGCAAATCAATGTACAAAGGAATACCACCTTGTACAATTTTTTAGCACATAGTAGATACTAAGTAAACATTGCTACTAATTGAAGATATGTGAGTAAAGCCCACAGTTACAGCTTTCACCCAATTATTTTTTACTTTGGAAACTCTATGTCTTTCAAATTCATCTTTTCCCCTTGTTCACATTTAAAAAGTTTCTGAAATAAATATATTATTAAAACAGTTCCTAATGATTGGTATTGGAAAACTGGATATTAAAATATTGCTGTGTCTTTTATCATTAAATACATCAGGACGTTCTCCTGAAATAAGTTCAAACTGATTGTCAGTGGGAGATAAGCCAGTTAACCCAAATAGAGCACTAGGAAATACAGCAGGGAGATACTGTACATGAGCAGAAAGCCAAAGAATACACATGTGTATATGACATTTTTAAATTCTATGCCATCGGCATCCAAGTACCTTCATAATCAGACATTGATCTATGTTCTATATGCATTACCCCCCAGTAGCTGACATTCCGGCAGAGGAAGTGGAGACCACACAGAATGCGCCCTCCAGGGCAGTGCTGGCCACCTGACAGTTAGGAGGCATGCTGGGAGTGTTCTGTTGCACTCAAACACTTACTATGCCAAGGACAGTGCCTGGTCCACAGTGCGAAATAAATATTTGTGAAGTGAATGAATGCATGAATGAATGTGGAATTAAGATGAGTCTTAAAGAAATGATTAAATGTATTTGGCCCAACTTTTTGAATTCAGATTCTTCATAAAGCCCTATTAAACTTCAGCAATATTTGGGGAATGTTATCCGAGTCCCTGCACCTCCCCTCTGCATGCCTTCATGCTGCCTGAGAGTCATATGTATTTAACAGGCACATTTTCAAGCGTTCCCCTAAGAAACAGTCACTGTGAAATGTTAGTGGGCTGTGAAAGAAAGCTTTCAGACGATTCATGGCTGGGCATATGAAAAACTGTCCGCTCTGGTCTGAGGAAAATATTTAAAAAGGTTTTGTAGCAGAAGACTGTTTTCACATTGGCATTTCCATATGGAAATGAAGCTGGAGGGACAAGAAAATAAGATGAAGGAGCTTGGCAAACACGTTTTCGTGCTTATTTTTTAATGCTTTTATTTGCTTATCTGCAATTTTGCTCCTTTTTCCTTTAAATATATCTGTGCTTTAAAAGCAAACATTTGAATACCTGAAACTGTTTGCAAATGGGAGTCTGAGGAAATCTTCAAGATAATAATATATCTCAGGCAAAATTATCATAAGATCAAATGCTGCTCTTGAACTATTAAAGTTATTATAATGAAATGCAAAATCAAGATGAACTTTATCGTATTAAAAAAACTAATGAATTAATTATAGTCCTCAAACGTACAACAGTTTGAAGGAAAATTAGAATTTTGATGCCATATCTTCAGGGACTATTTCATTTGTGTAGGTCAAAAGATTTTATCATTCTGAACTCACAAACGCTTTTAAGAACATTTTGCAGCAGTAATGGAAAACAAAATTTGACAGCAATGTTCACATGGCACTCGACACAATATTGCTCATGAAGCAATTCATTCGCTGTGTTTAATCTATGGAAACTCAGGTTTTTCATTAACATTACAAGTGTTTTCTGATTGAGTCACATCAATATATCTCCACAAGTAGCATTAATTTATATGAGAGCAGTAAAAATTTGAGACAATTTACTTTCCAGATTTATTCAGGTTAATATATTCTTTACAAAAATTCCAACTAATTTTGGAAAATAATTATAACAGCTTTGTAAGTAATAACACTTTGTCACACCTTTTCATCCCTAAAGCCATATTACTTTGCAAAGGGTGTCATTTAAATGTGTGGAGGGCATATATTCCAAAGTAGTGCCAATTTAAAAGTATTATGAAGTTCAACTTTACTCAATATATCAAGTTCAATATAATATTGATATTACTACCTTATCTATGAAAACTAATAATAAGAGACACAAGAAAAATTCAACTTTATGTTTCTCTGGTGCCTAAGACTATTACATATTTTATATTTCTTATTTTCTTATATCACATATCTTCTCAGTCCTAGCTTATAATTTGAGTTTTCAATTTACCTTCACCCCATCCAACTTACTCCATATTTTTAATGTAAAATAACTTGCTTATCACAGAGCACCATCCTGCTTTTATTTTATTTTATCTTTAATTTATTTTTAATGTTTATTTATTTCTGAGAGAGAGAGAGACAGAGCATGAACTGGTGGGGGCAAAGAGAGGGAGACGCAGAATTCAAAGCAGGCTCCAGCCTCTGAGCTGTTAGCACAGAACCCAACGCTGGGCTCGAATTCACAAGCCCTGAGATCAGTGACCTGAGATAAAGTCAGACACTTAACCGACTGAGCCACCAACGCGCACCAACACTTTTCTGCTTTTAATAGGCACCCAATGTTGGTCTTAATTGAGCCAACTGGATTTGTTATCCATGCCGTCCCCATCATGTCATTGCTCTCGAGCAGTTCTGTTAATGATATTATGATAATTTTTATTGTAGATAATATTTGAATAATCCTCTGTAATTATATAAGATCTGGAGTTTTTAATTATTACCACACCTTCCAGTGTTATATAAAATAAGTTATTTGCAATCATATTTCTTTTTTTAAATCTTTTATTTTATATGTGAGAGACAGAGAGAGAAAATGTGTGTGTGTGTGTGTGTGTGTGTGTGTGAGCAGGGGAGGGGAGAGAGAGGAGACACACAATCTGAAGCAGGATCCAGGCTCCTGCTTGACAACACAGAACCCGACGTAGGGCTCAAACTCACAAACTGCAAGATCATGACCTGAGCTGAAGTCAGATGCTTAACCAACTGAGCCACCCAGGTGCCCCTGCAATCATGGTTTAATAAAACACTAAATGTGTCAGACTAATCCTTCTGGCTATTTAATCATTAATTTTGGCAACATGAACTTATAGCGTGTATATGTGGGCATTGTTTATGTGTGTATTGGGCTTATGACTCCATGTCAAGATATATGTTAAGAATCACAGTGTCATCAAGAGCTGATAATATTTTTGCCTAGGTGCCCCAGAGAACACAGACAGAAAGACAAAAAAAATGTATTTACAGGGGTACTTAACCACATTTCTAATTACTCAGTTAAGTCATCTGTCTCTATTTATCTTCTTTTTCCTGTTGCTTCTAATTTCAAAACATTGTAAATGTTGATACATTGTATTCACCTGTTGATACTGCTTTCCATCTTCAAGTGTTCTATTGAACATGCTAACTAACCAGTTATCAATTGATATAATTATTTTAAATAACATGGCCAAAATATAGTCAACATCAATATTTATTTGTTGTTATTTATTTGTTATCTGTTGCTTTATTTGGATTGCCATGGTAAAATCATGGGGAGATCATTACATCCCCAGCAGCGATGTTGGGAATCTGAATACCCAGATTTAGACTCTTACTTGCATGCTATCTCTTGCATATTCATGGTGCAATGGCAGTGTTTCTGTTCGGTTGGCAGAGTCACTCTACGTGGTGACTCAGAGAGCCATACTTTTTCTTTTTCAAGCTCTCCCATTTCCTAGGGGCTACAAGTATGAATGCAGTGAGGATAAGGATGGCAGCCTGCCAGTTGTCACAGTGGAGAGGTAATTTAACCTCTCTTGAATTTCTACTTCTTCATGTGTAAAAGGGAGAAATAGATTAGCTGACCTTCTGGCCCTAATCATTTATGATTATGTAGTCATAGGAAACAGGCCACTGAAGAAAATTACATAAGAAAAAAATATGGAATATGCTTTTCATGCAATTTTTATACATTAGAAACATGCAAGGTTTTTTTTAAATCTTTTTATTTATTTTTGAGAAAGGGACAGAGTGCCAGTGGGGGAGGGGCAGAGAGAGAGGGAGACACAGAATCTGAAGCAGCTCCAGGCCCTGAGCTGTCAGCACAGAGCCCGGCATGGGGCTCGAACCCACGAGTTGTGAGATGGGGACTTAAGCTGAAGTTGGCCACTCAACCGATCGAGCCACCCAGGCTCCCAAAAGCTTTCTAATTTTTCAATCTTATGCAACTTATTCAGAAACAGCACAGACAAAATAAACTGCAGATCTCTCAACCTAGAATATAAGTAGATATATTCTACAATATTTAAGTAACGTCACCCTAGGGCAGCCTGGGTGATTCTGTTGGTTAGGCATCCGATGCTCTTTTTATTTGTTTTTTGTTTGTTTGTTTTGTTGTGATTTGATTTTTTAAAATTTTATTTAAACACAAGTTAGTTAACAGGGTAGTAATGTTTTCAGGAGTAGAATTTAGTGAGTCATCACTTACATATAATATCCAGTGCTCAACACAAGTGCCCTCCTTAATGCCAGTCACCCATTTCGCCCATCTCCCCAGCCAACATCCCTCCACCCAACCTCAATTTATTCTCTATATTTAACAGTCTCTTATGGTTTGCCTACTTCTCTATATTCATCTTGTTTTTCCTTCCTTTCCCCTGTGTTCATCTGTTTTGTTTCTTAAATTTCACATATGAGTGCAATTATATGATAATTATCTTTCTGTGACTGACTTATTCCGCTTAGCATAATACATTCTATTTCCATCCACACTGTTGCAAATGAAACAATATTTCATTCTTTTTGATTGCCGAGTAATTTTCCATTGTGTATATATGTACCACATCTTCTTTCTCCATTCATCACTTGATGGACATTTGGGCTTTTTCTATAATTTTAGCTGTTGTTGATAGTGCTCCTATAAATATTTGTGTGAATGTGCCCTTTCAAATCAGCATTTTTGTATCCTTTGGATAAATACAGTTGCTAGGTCATAGGGTACTTCTATTTAAAACATTTTTTTAGGAACCTCGATTCTGTTTTTCAGAGTGGCTGCACCAGTTTGCATTCCCACCAACAGTGTAGAAGGGTTCCCCTTTCTCTGTATCGTTTCCAATGTCTGTTTTTTCCTGAGTTGTTCATTTTAGCCATTCTGACAGGTGTGAAATGCTATATCATTTGGTTTTGATTTGTATTTGCCTGATGATGAGTGATGTTAAGCAACTTTTCATGTGTCTATTAGCCGTCTGGATGTCTTCTTTGGAAAAGTGTCTGTTCCTGCCTTTTCCCCATTTCTTTACTGGGTTATTTATTTTTCGGGTGTTGAGTGACAAGTTCCTTATAGATTTTGGATACTGACCTTTTGTCTGATATGCCATTTGCAAATATGTCTCCCATTCTGTCAGTTGCCTTTTAGTTTTGTTGATTGTTTCCTTCCCTGTGCAAAAGATTTTTATTTTGATGAGGTCCCAATAGTTCACTTTTGCTATTGTTTCCCTTGTCTCCAGAGACATGTCAAGAAAGAAGTTGCTGCGGCCAAGGTCAAAGAGGTTGTTACCTGTTTTCTCCTCTAGGATTTTGATGGCTTCTTGTCTTATGTTTAGTTCTTTCATCCATTTGAAATTTATTTTGGTGTATGGTGTAAGAAGGTAGACCGTGGACAGCATGTCACTGTCCAGTTTTCCTAATACCATTTGCTAAAGAGACTGTCTTTTTCCATTGGATATTCTTTCCTGAGTTGTCAAAGATTAGTTGGCCATACATTTGTAGGTCTATTTCTGGGTTCTTTATTTTGTTCCATTGATCTATGTGTTTGTTTTTGTGTCAGTACTATACTGTCTTGATTACTACAGCTTTGTAATACAGCTTGAAGTCCAGAATTGTAATGGATGCAGCTTTGGTTTTCTTCTTCAACATTACTTTGGCTATTCAGGGTCTTTTCTTGTTCCATACAAACTTTAGAGTTGTTTGTTCTAGCTTTGTGGAGAATGCTGGTGTTATTTTGATAGGGATTGCATTGAATATGTAGATTGCTTTGGTAGTACCAACATTTTAACAGTATTTGTTCTTTCAAACTATGAGCATGGAATGTTTTTCCATTTCTTTGTGTTCTCTTCAATTTCTTTCATAAGCTGTCTATAGTTTTCAGTGTATTGATCTTTTACCTCTTTCATTAAGTTTATTCTTAGGTATTTTGTGTTTTTTGGTGCAATTGTAAACGGGACCGATTCCTTGATTTCTCTTTCTGCTGCTTCATTATTGGTGTATAGAAATGCCACAGATTTCTCTCTATTGATTTTATATCCTGTCTACTTTACTGAATTCAAACATCAGTTCTAGCAGTGTTTTGATGGAGTGTTGGGCTAAGAGTGATTTCATGTCAAATCATGATCTCATGTATCATGGGTTTGAGCCCTGTGTTGGACTCTGTGCTAATGGGATGGAGCTTACTTGGGAATTTCTCGGCTCCTTCCCTCCCTGACTTCCAAAATAAATAAATAAATGCTAAGAAGAAATTAAAATAATGTCAGCATAAGTGAATAAGATTTATTACAATAATAAAAATGGAAAAGTTTATAAAATCTAATAAAATAATAAAATATTTCATATCAAAACAATTGTAAATTAAGACATTATTCTTTTGCATTGAAAAAGCACTTAATAACATTCAAAAATAATTTCTCATCTAATCCTTAGAAAATTAGAAGTGGAAATATTCTCTTTAACATTATTAAAATAAGTATACCTTCCTATTAGCTAACATATCATATACTACTGTATAACAGTGCCTTTAAATCAGGAAAACAGAGGTTAGATTACTATTACTATTACTTAGATTGACTATTATAATGACCAAAGTTGAATAGAAGACAAATAAATAAGAACTATAAATATTAGAAAGGGAAAACCATAATTGTTATTTGTAAATGATGTGATAATATATTTAGAAAACAAAGAGGAACAATACAAAAATTTGGAGAACCTGAACCCTGATGCTAATCTCAACACTATGAATTGGTTTTGCAGTGAGAATACTTCATAGGCGTGTTCAGTAAAATGTGTTGATATAGATTAAATCTGGAAAAAAAACTTGAGTTTCACAACATATTAACAATGAACAATTGAGATACACAATTGGGTAAAGAATTACATTCACATAGTTTTTTATTCAAACAGTGCATGCTTATCGGACCATGACGTTCCTTAGAGATAATGAGATGTCCTTGGATTTGTTCCAAGGCAATGGGAAATGATGTTTCACAAAAGAAACTACATGCTGGCACCTGGGTGGTTCAGTTGGTTAAGTGTCTGACTCTTGGTTTTGGCTCAGGTCATTGTGAGCTCAAGCCCCATATTGGGCTCTGCACCGACAGTGTGGGGCATGATTGGGACTCAGGACTCTCTCTCTCCCTCTCTCTCTGCCCATCCCTCCCCCTCTCTCACTCTCTCTCTCTCAAAATAAATAAATAAACCTTAAAAAAGGAAAAAAAAAAGAAAATACATGCCAATAGACGTAGGGGAAAGTAGTTAACTTCAGTAATAATAAAAAAGTTAGAAAAAAACCCAAACCCAGAAATCAAAAGAATATCACATGGACAAATATTAATAAAAGTGATCATTCTTAGCAAGTTTCAGATACAGGGACATAGGTACTTTTGTACACGAAAATAGCGCTAAAGGATGTAATCTTCCTAAAAGGAATTCATACACATCTATAGTTTCAGACATGTTTATGCCTTATCAATTGTTGACCTTCTAAAGGAATGTATTTTAAGGAAATAAACAAAGATGACAGCAAGACAAAGATACTCGTCACAGTATTTTATATAGAAAAATAATTTTTATTTTTAGTAGTCTGAACTTGACTAACAAACTAAGTACTGAGTACAACTGCCTTGAAATAAAACAGACTTCTAGATGAGAGTTTCACTGCTGTCACGTATTACCTGTGTGACTTTGGATAACTTTCTTATTCTTTCTGCAACTCAATTACTCAAACTGTAAAAGAGATTACTATAATAACACTTGAATACTAAAAGACCTAATATTTATGAAGAAACTTATGATAATGGTGAGTAGAATAGTAAAATACAGAATGTTAAATAATATATGATCCAATTCTTAGGTGTATGTCATTTTCTCCATGTATAAATCTGTATATGGATATGCATACACTATAAACAAGGCTTGATTCTAAGTATTAACTGCATAACATACATACACATATTACATGCAAAAGTGTTCTTCTAATGGTTAGAAAAAAACAGGTACACTTTCAGCTATCATGATGTTTGCTATCTAAGAGAGTAAATAAACATGTAACTAATTAGAGAAAAATAATCACAAAGGAGCAGGAGCATGGGGTAATGGGTTAAGATAAAATTTTCTTAATTATTTTCTTCATTTTCCAAATTTTATATATTACGTAGTATATATCTGTTTGTTTTCAGAAATGTGAAATTGTGATTTTAAGTGCATCCATTGATTTACACATTTTTGGCAAATCAATAAAGGGTTTTCCATACAACAGACAGACAGACACAAAGGGATGAAAGAGACAGAGAGACAACGAGGACAATTAAGCCCTTAAATACTTAGATTCTTAAACGTCTCTTTCTCTTGACCTCCCTTACTGGGCTTGGGCTTCATGAACTGCATCAGAAAATCATAGCGTCTGCCTCACAAACATGGAAGGAAAAATCAGGGCGAGTGTACCAGGCGGCAACACTGATTCACACAAGTGCTCGGTGGACACCAGCCTGTTTCCTCATCGCTGCCGAATGCAAAACACCAGTGCTGCGTGTGAGGCCTCCAGGTCAAGGCAGGAGCCAGAGACCTGTTGGTTAGAAGTCTCTAAGCCTGCTTCCCCACCTTTAGTCACAATCCTTATTTCATACTCTAATCCCAGAGGCTGTAACTCCTCTCCAGGGTCTGATTGTTTCTCCTGCCCTCAGGTTAGTGTATTAAAATAATTGATTTGTTTTGTGATGAAGAGAAAGATATTTAGACTGGGGGGGAAAAGTAAAATTGTAAGAAGCATGAAAAAAATGTGAAAGTGGAAGTTAAGAAAGGAACGTGGAAAAGTTGTAAATCAGGTTAATGATTCTTGAACTGGGACAGGGACAGAAGAAAAGCTCAAAGCAAAATTTATATCCTCTAATTCTGTGTGAAGCCGCATCCACCAAATTCACACTGTAATGTGTTGAAGAAAACTTACAAATAAGTCAGACAGTGTAAAGAAAAGGAATGAACATTAATGTTATCTTTCTAAAAAGATATTCATGGCACAAAGATAAAGAAGTGGTTCTCTGACAAAAAGATAAATACATTAAAGGACTTCAGAAAGAATGTCAGTGTGTTCACATATCATTTTATACCAATGGAAATAAAGTGATTTAAAAGATTCTTTTCAGAAGCCTAAAATTTGGTAGCAACTGGGGAACAGTGGTTCACATAAAAATATCTTCATAATCTACTTATTTGATTTTTTCAAGCATGCCTTTTTACATAATTATTTGTGAACAAGAGGCAAACATAAATATAAAATAAATAGGTACAATTGAGAATAGAGTAAAAAGATATGTTGTTCACCTAGAATGGATTAAAATGGGTAAGATTAACTTTTATATCACCAATCTATCATCTATCTACCTATCTATCTAATCTATCTATCATTTATCTATCTTATCTATCATCTATCTGTCATCTATAATTGATCATTTATTCACCCAGTATGTTCATATACAAGTTACACAAATCATTGAAATACTGTAAAGTTACTAAAGTGAAAAATAGTGAGACTAAACTCCAGGTGTATAAGAAGCAATCTGATTGATTGTTTATTATGATTTGGCTCAATCGCCCATTTCTTCAGCAAACTAAGTGGCTAATCTACAACCTTGGCTAAGCAGCAGGAATTGAATGGTAAAAAGACAGATACAGTTTTGTGGTTTTAGGTTATATTCTAGATATGAACACAGGTAAAACCTAGTAAATATCAATGAACAAATTCACATTATGATGTTATAGGTGGAACTGAGACAGAGAATATTTGGGGTAGTAGGACATAACTACTCTATCATTAGGTGTTTAATTAGGGAACTAGACACTGTGCAAAGTATATGTGTATATATTAATAAAGAGGTTAGTTTAAAATATTTCAATGGTCACTAGATCCAAAGTAACAGGTGGGCCAATCATGCTAGTTAAAATTTAGCGACATAAAAGCAGAACACTATGCAAGTTAATTAAATTACTAAGATCAAATGACTCTGCTTTTCACACCAACATGGTAAAAAGAAATATGCTTCATTTTAGAGACATTTCCTTGTTGGTATTGACATGTGATTAAGATGGAGACTATTCTTCCATTAAAACTATTGGGTAACTAGGAGGCCTAATCATAAAGATAGATTTTTAAAAATTTGATTAATAACTTCCATTCACATACGTTAAATATGCTTAAAATTTTTCTGGCTCTAATCTATGTGGCTTTGTTTATTTTTCTGTTTCAAGTTTACAAAGCAGTCTTAACTGCCAGTAGTCATGGGGAGGAGAAAATGGGGAATTTCTAAGCAACAGGAAGGAAATTTCAGTTAAGCAAGATGAATAAGCTTTAGAGATGTATAAACATTGAGCCCATTATAACAATAATATACTGTGTAACCAAAATTTTTTAAAGGGGTAGGTCACATGTCAAGTGTTACTACCACAATAAAATACAATAATTAAAAAAAGGGAAAAACAAATGTCCCATACAAAAGGATAAGTTTTGGCCAAAATCTGGAGAAACTGGGATGATTATACACTGTTAGTGGTGATATAATATACTCTCATGGAATACAGCATAGAGATTCCTTCAGAAATGAAAATTGAAACTACCATATATTTTAGAAATTCCATTGCTGAATGGATATCCAAAAGAATTTAAATCAGGATCTTTTTCTTTTTTTTTTTTTTAAGTCAGGATCTTAAAAAGATAGTTGCACTCTCCTGTTCATTACAGCATTTGTCACAATTGTCAAGGTATGGAAACAACTCAAGGGTCCACTGGTTAATGAATGGATAAAAAAATATGGTATACACATACAGTGAAATATTTATTATTCATCCTTAAAAAGAGAAAATATCTTGCCATTTGTGACAATATAGATACACCTGCAGGACATTATATTAAGTAAAAGAAAGCAGACACAGAAGAAAAACACTACATGATACCACTTATATGAAGAATCTAAAATAGAATCTAAAGCTGATAGGAGCAAACTTATAGAATAGTAGTTGCCAGAGGATGGGGGAGGGGGAAACAGGGAGGCATCAGTCCAGAGATTTGTTATATAACATAGTGCTTGTACTTAACAATATGGTACTGTGCACTTTAAAATTTGTTAGGAAGGTCAGTCTCCTATTAAGTGTTCTCATCACACACAAAAGACACACACACACAGCACCACTGAAAGGTATCTATCCCTTTTATTGTGATGATGGTGTTACAAGTGTTTGCTTAAGTTAATGTTTCAACCTATTGAATTGTATACATTAAACACATGCAGTTCTTAGTTTATAAATTATATCTCAATCAACTCTTTAAAAAACTCAGTGGATTAACCCAACAGAAATTCATTTCTTATTACTGGCACATTCTAAAACTTGGCAAGGTGGACTGGTATGCAGTCACATGAGGAACCAGAGTCTTTAGTATGAGGGCCCTTGTATTTACTGGACACCTTGATACCTACATATAAAACTGCATTTCCCAATCTCCCTTGCAGCTATGTTTGTGCTCGTGAGAATTTATTCTGGTCAATGACATATAAATGAACACATAATTTGATATTTTTAGGAGGTCTTCTTGAAAAGCCAGGAGTTTATACTTTTTTATTTCTTCCTTCTTTTTACTGTGTGGAATGTGGACCAAATGGTAAAGACTACACTTGAACCAGAAAGTGGAGGTCATTTGCTAAGGATGACAGGGTAACCACAAGGATAAACAAGAGTAGACACCACTGAGATACCTTACCTACCATGACTACCTCCACTTCCTTTTACAAGGAAGAGAAATAAATGTCTGTCTTGTGTTAGACACAATGACTGGGTGCCTTTGTCCTATGCAGCATGAATCTAATCTCAGCTGATACAGTAGGTATAGCAAGAACTCTCTCTTTTTTTTGTCTTTTCTGTCTCTGTTATATTTAATGACATGTGTCATGTTAGAAGTAAATTCTTGAAAGTCATGAATACGAAAATAGAGGCTCACTTTTATTGCTTCAATTTAACACTGCACTTAAATAACTGGTGAAACAAACAAGAAAAAGAAAATTCTTATGATTGGAAAGTAGGAACCAGAACCGTCTTCATTTTCGAATGATCTGGTTTTCCACATTGAAAACATACAATAATACTTAGCCTCAAATTGTTAGATTTCATAATGTAATTCAGAAAGGATGCTAGCTATAAAATCAATTTAGAAAAGTAAGCTTCTTTGTAATACCAGCAAAGAAATTAGATAATATAACTTAATAAAACAAAACATTCATAAAACTACCTTAAAATATTATTGACATAAGAGGAAATCTTTATTTACAGGTGCGAAGATTTTGTAAAGAAAATTAACAACAGTATATATTTTTATATGTGGTTATCTGGGCCCCAATATGAGAAATGTGTCCATTCCTTCCAAATTAATCTTTAAGATCAATGTCATTTCAATCAAACCCAACATCATTGTTTATCTTTGATAGATTTGGTAAGATATTTCAGAAATACATGTGGAAGTTTTAAGAGGATTATGAGAGGATTTGGGGGTTGTTTATATACCAGGTCGTATCATCTGAAAATACAAATTATTTTCCTTCTTCTTTTTCAGTCTGTGCTTTTTTTCTTGCTTGATATCTCTGGCATGAACCTCCATTACATTGTGGATGATAAATAATGAGAGCAGAAATCCTCATCGTTTAAATCTTTGAGTAAAAGCATTCAGTCTTTTATTGTTTATTATGATACAGCTGTGGGTTTTTTAATACAAGTTCTCATTTATATATTTTTTTACCGCAAATGAATGCTGAATTTGGTCTAATGTTTTTTCTGTCTCTATTTAAAAAAATTTTTTTTAGTTTATTTTTGAGAGAGATAGAACACAAGCACTGGAGGGGCAGAGAGAGGAACACACAGAATTCAAAGCAGGTTCCAGGCTCTGAGCTCTGAGCTAGCACAGAGTCTTAGATGGGGCTTGAACTCATACGCTGTGAGATCATGACCTGAGCTGAAGTCAGTGAAACCATATGGTCCTGCTCTTTTCTTTGTGATAAATTTAAAATTACTAATTTTTTTAAATCTAATCTACTAATGCTTTTTAAATCAATGAAGAAAAATGGAAAAAGTAATGTGTAATTATTCCATTTTATCATGACTTACCAGAAAGTAAATTATCTTTTCTAGAGTTCTTTGTTTATGGATTTATATTACTTCTGATGGCACATTCTTTCAAACTAAGTAATTCCCTAAAGAATGGAATGAGAAGAAATATTTGCAAACCACATATCTAATAAGGGCTGATATCCAAAATATATAAGGAACCTATACAACTCAACAGCAAATAAAATAAAACAAAAGTATAAATTCAAAAACCACCAAATAATTGAATTTAAAAATTGGGCAAAGAACTTCGGTAGAAGTTTTTCCCAAGAAGAAATCCAAATGGCCAACAGATATATGAAAAAGTGCTCAACATCACCAATCATCAGGGAAATTCAAGCCAAAACCACAATGAGGTGTCACCTCACATCTGTTACAATGGCTATTATCAAAGAAGTAAGAGACAAGTTTTAGCAAAGACATCGAGAGTTGTAGGGAGGGGTTGCCTGGGTGGCTCAGTTAAGCCAGATATTAAAAATGAGTTTCTGATTTTTTTTGTATCACCTTCTGAATCATACTATTTCAAGTGTTTTCCTGAAATATGTGAAGTTATTTTATTGGCTACATACTCTTTTGTGATTATTTTACTGCTTAGAATGGTTTTGGGGAGCAGTCTCTTGATGTGCTTTCCTTTACTCCTGTGTATCATTTTTATTTGGCATCATCCTAGTTAAAACTATTCACTTTTGCAAATAAAGTAAGTAATATTTCTTGTAGTCTGTGCTGGAGTCAATCAAATAAATTTTAAGCAACATTCTTGACCACTGCAAATCATAATATTTACATTATATAGTTGCATAGTACATGTAATATCTTAGCAGTTCACTGTACTACTGTGGGAGAAGGTTAATGGCATATAGAAAGATAACTTGCAGGTTAATTGACTTGTTGAAAGGTAAGGAACAAAAAATATTTAACTCTGGTTGTGAAAGAAGTAGCTCTTTTCATCAACTTTCCCCTTCTGTCATTAGTAGGTTACAATAAGAATCCAACATAGTTTTGTTTTAGAGATAAAGAGATGCTCTCAAAGATTATGCGCACCATTTATTCATGGTTATATCTCTGTTCATAGCTACATTTAAATTTCTATATAGATTTAGCTTCTTGTTCCTTATAACTGTCTATTTGTCAATCATCTTTGTCAAAAGAACAAACCAGAAATTTATCTATGTCTAGACCAAGAATCCTGGGAACTATATCTCATAGGTAGTGTTGAAGCCATAAACCATCCAAGGTGGTTAATCATTAGCCAAGTGCCTGAGATGGAATCTTCTAAGCAGTGTTCAGAAAGTTATTAAAAAGATTCCTTAATTATCCTTGCACTTTTCCAGAATTAGAATCATAAGATGGATAAAACTTGATGAACAGTATAAACTTTACTTTGTAGAAAAAGTTGACATTTATAGTTTATCACTAGCCTTACCTGCACAAATATTTAAATACACTTAAATATGTCTATGAACATATTCAGGAACAAATAGTCAATTTATATATATTTTTAATTTATTTTTATGTTTTTATGTTTTATTTTATTTCTGAGAGAGACAGACAGACAGCCAGTGTGAACAGGAGAGGGTCACAAAGAGAGGGAGACACAGAATCTGAAGCAGGCTCTAGGCTCTGAACTGTCAGCACAGAGCTCTACGTGGGGCTCAAACCCACCAACGGTGAGATCATGACCTGAGCCGAAGTCTGACGCTCAACCAACTGAGCCATCCAGGAGCCCCAGTCAATTTATATTTTAAAATGTAAATTTGTCTCCAAATAGTTTGATAGTAAGACCTATTCAGTTCTCTTACAAATTAGCAAATGAAAACAAATCTCATGAGGAATTTCACTTTCTACAAAAATAGATTTTAATGGTTAAAAGATGCATGAAAAAGATTTTAAGAATTGAAAGAATAAAGGTGGATTTTCTTTAAAGAGATAATTTAAAACTAACCACTTACACTATCGATTGTCTCTCAGAAAAGGTGGGCAGGCTGATTACTTAGTTTGGAAGTTAGCAATAATTTAATTGAAAAGAATTATAAAAGACTATGGCTCTTGTGAGATTTTTAAATAATTTAGTTGTTTCTAGAAGTAGTCATGTTGATTGTAGGAATATTGCACACTTACAGAACCTAAACCAAGAAAAAATATATAACATACAATTAATAATTCTATTCTTTTTTTTAAATTTTAAAAATGTTTTATTTATTTCTGAGAGAGAGAGAGAGGCAGCGTGAGCAGGGAAGTGTCAGAGAGAGAAGGAGACAGGATCTGAAGACAGGCTTCAGGCTCTGAGCTAGCTGTCAGCACAGAGCCTGACATGGGGCTCAAACTCACAAACTGTGAGATCATGACCTGCACCAAAGTTGGACGCTTAGCCGACTGAGCCACCCAGGCACCCCAATAATTCTATTCTTAAAAATGCCCAAAGCTATGTACAGCTCTAAGAACACCAAGTAGCCTATAGTCTTGCATAGCATATTTTATATTAATATCATACTTTTTTCGAGTTTTTATTTAAATTCTAGTTAGTTAGCACTCATTGTAATACTAGTTTCAGGTGTAGATTTAGTGATTCATCACTTACATACAACACCCAGTGCTCATCAGTACAAGTGGACACCTTAAGCCATTTAACCCATTCCCCGTACACCCACCTCCCTTCCCTAATCCTCAGTTTGTTCGCTATAGGTAAGAGTCCGTTTCCTGGTTTGCCTCTCTCCCCCCCATATGTTCACCTGTATTGTTTCATAAATTCCACATATGAGCGAAACCATATGGCATTTGTCTTTTCCTGACTTATTTCACTTAGCATAATACTTTCTAGCTCCATCCTCAGCAATTGCATTATTAGGTATGTACCCAAATGATACAAAAGAACTGATTTGAAGGAACACATGCACTCCGATGTTTATAGCAGCATTATCAACAATAGACCAAATTATGGAAAGAACCCAAATACCCATCAACTGATGAATGGATAAAGATGTGGTATATAATAAGGGAATAATACTCAACCATACCATAATACTTTTAACAGAGATAATCATAAAAATCTAAATCACTAAATAAAATCCTTTAATTAAAATGTTCACATTCACATTTAGAGAAATATGCTTTAATTTCAGGGAAAATTTATTAAGATTGTGGTCTAGCCATATTTACACACTAATGACATTGTTTCATTTGCAAACAATGTGTGTTTATCTCATTCAAAAGAAGTTGTTTTGTTACATAAATAAGTCCTAAATGACAAACATGCCTTTTTATAATTCCTTCATTGCAGGTGTGGTGTGTGTGTGTGTGTGTGTGTGTGTGTGTCTGTGTGTGTGTATAAGTTGGTAATTAACAATCATTAAGTATGCACCATGAACTAAACATTCTTTACAATTATTAATACTTGTTAATTCATTTAAATCTTGTAATATCGTTGAGGTAGGTTCTAATGTGATACTCAATGTTACTGATTAGAAAACTACAGGTAGAGTGAGGGAATCTGAGTTCAAAACTCCTTCTTTTGACCACTGCAACTGTTCATCATATGAAATTAACAGCTATAGCTATTCTATTAATGACATTTTCTTTAAGATTTTTCTGGAATTTGATAAATTAAAATTTTATCAAATTTAGATGACCTCTTGTAAAGTGGTAGCTTATAAGAGGCAGTATAAAATCAAACTAAAAATAGAATCCAGGAATAAAGGCACTTTACTTGCTAATAAAAAAAAATAGCACTGTAATGTAATCTTGACAAGATTTTCTTTTAAAAAATGGCTATGAATCTCTTAAATTTAGAAATAACTTTTGGAGTGCCTGGGTGGCTCAAATGGTTCAGCATCTGACTCTTGATTTTGGCTCAGGTCATGATCCCAAGGTTGTGGAATCAAGCCCAGTATCAGGCTCCATGCTGAGTGTGGACTCTGCTTAAAATTCTCTTTCTCTTTCTTTGCCCCTCTTCCTGGTTTGTACACACACACACTCTCAAAACATAAAATAAATAACTAAGTAACTTTTGATCTTCATGGAATATATAAACATCAATCCTAGATTAATTATAGATCTAAATATGAAGAATGAAACAATAAAATCTTTAGAGACATACATAGAAGAATGTTTCTATGAGATAACTTTTGGCAATATTTCTTAAGGGAGGCACTAAAACCACTAGCCACAAAGCCTTTTTCTGAGTTGCATTTATTTATAAATAATAACTTCATATCATCAAAGGCACTATTTATTGAGTGAAAAAGTAGCCAATAGAGCCATAGAAAATAATCATAATACATAATTTTGACAAGATATTCACACCCAGAATATATAAAAATTCCAACAAATCAATAATAAAGCAAAAGATAATGTGACACAAAAATGGGCAAAACTCTTAAAACACTTTAAGTAAGAGGATCTCCAAATTCACAATGAACATATGGAACACAGTTCAACTTCATTTCCCATCTAAAAAATGCTCATTGGAACCACAGTGCAATGCTACTACACAACCTGAAGAGAAATAAATGGAAATGACAATCCAAGTGTTGTCAAAGACATGGAGCAACTGAAACTGATCTACTGTTAGTGAGAGTGTAAACTCGAACCACCAGATCCAAAACCTGTATAGCAAGTATCTGTTAATATCAAATACACGTATTTGTGTACTTTGTGATTCAACGAGTCTGGTTCTCTGTTTACAGTAAACTAAAATAAGGACATATATTCACCAAAAGACAGGCTGAAGAATATCGTAGCAAAACTATTCATAATAATTTCAAAATATGTTTTAAAAACCCACATACTAAATCTCCATCAACAATAGAATGAAGTTGATAGCTAAAAAGAAGAATGATAGCAGAGGCATACTCTATCAATGAAAGTGAGACATTGTACCTCAATAAGAATAAACACAGTATAATTTCATACAAACACTTATGTAAAATTCACGAATAAAATATTGAAAGAGGCCAAATATAAAGTGTAAATTCTGTATGGTGTATTTATATAAAGTCAATAATTTATAGTGTTAAAGTCTGTGTAAAGTCACATTGCTAAATATCTGTCTTTGGTGGTAGTCACGACTTAGAGGAGGCTCTAAGTTTGTTCTGGGGAGCAGGTAATGTTCTCTCCATCTTCATAGTGAGTGTGGGGATGCTCATTTTGTAAAAATTCACTTTTGCCTTATGAAATTTTGTACATGTACCTTTTAATTTATAAAACAGTGACGTCAGCATTACAGGAGAACATTTCTTAAGGTTATTAATAAAGATCCATTTTGAAAATGTCCCTGTCTTTTAGACATTTATTTATTTTAGTTACTAAAGCCATTTCATTCTGAACCCAGTGAAAGTATGGCAATGTGACAACCAGATTTTCATTTCCATCCTCTAGGTGACTTACTGTCTTTAATTTTTCCTTCTTTCTTTCTTTTTTTCTTTTCTTTTCTTTTGTTTTTTTCCTTTTTTTTTTTTTTTTTTTTTTTTTGCCAGAGTTAGTTTTGGTTACTTAGCAACTATTTAAGATCCCTAAATATTATGGAACTATTGACATATAAAAACAAAAGGAAGAGGGCATAAAATCCTCTACAGTGTTTTCTATTAAAGCATATTGAATAGAAAAGTCTAGATGCAATAGAAGAGGGATCAATGCAGGAAGAGCTACTGATCAAAAACTGGTCCAAAAACATTGTTACTTAAACAAAGCGCTTTTCCTCAGATTTCCTAATACATCATTAGAAACTACTTGGACTAAACGAATGAAATGCTCAGAAATCAAAACATGGAGTTAGATCCATTTTCAAGTCCTTTAAATGACTCTCCAGTGCCTCTGGCTAAAGGAAAACATGGGTGTAAGCACAGGTAGGGGAAGTAGCTGTCAGTTGTAGTCCCCATGGCTGTCATACTGGCCAAGGCACTTAAGCCTCTTATTTTAGGTTTATTTACTAAATTAAAATAATACTTCATGCCTGATAGATTTCTTTACAATAGTGATTTTATTTTTTAAATACAGTTCTAAAAGTGAGATTTATAGTAAATTAGAGTATAAATATTTTTGAGCCTTATAGCTTAGAAGTATTCATATTCTAATTCAACAGTAATCTCCTTTTGGAATCATAGTCTAGTTTTCATCTACTGTGAATAAAGCTGCTATAAACATTCTTGAACTGATTTTTGTGAAACATAAGTTTGCGAACATAAATTTGTATTTCTCTGCTAAAAATGCTCAATGGTTTTCTAGATTTACAGTACCATTTTACATTCTCACCACTGGTGGGTGAATGATTCAGTTTCTAGGTATCCTTGTCAGCATTTGGTATTATCACTATTTTAATTTAGCCATGTTGATAAATATGCTATTTATAGATAGCCATATCTACATTATAGATAGCCATATTTACAGATATTACATATTGCAGTTTTAATCTGCTCTTCACTGATGACTAATGATGTCAAACAGAAGTTCATGTGCTTACTTGAAATTCATATGTTTCCTACTCAGTGAAATGTTTCTTCATGTGTTTAGCCCATTTTATAGCTGGATTTTTTTTTTAAACTATTGACTTTTGAGAGTTCTTTATATATTCCAGGTACTAGTCTTTTCTCAGAAATGTGGTTTACAAATATTATTTCCCAGTCAGTAGTTTGTCTTCTCTCCTCTTAAAAAGCCTTCACAGAAGCAAATTTTAAAAAATGAACAGAGTTCAATAATATATATATTTTTTCTTAACAGATTGTATTTTTTGTATCAGTTTGAAGAATACTGATCATTTTGTTTAGAGAAATTCCCTAAATTATTCTATTTGGAGAACTTTCTTTAGCTATTCTTTTAGGATATATCTATATGGTGGCAAGTTCTTTTTTTTAAAAAATTTTTTTAAAAATGTTTATTTATTATTGAGACAAAGACAGAGTGTGAGCAGGGGAGGGTCAGAGAACGCAGGAGACACAGAATCTTGAAGCAGGTTCTAGGCTCTGAGTTGTCAGCACAGAGCTCAACATGGCGCTCAAATCCATGAACCATGAGATCATGACCTGAAACAAAGTCAGACACTTACCCAACTGAGCCACCCAGGCACCCCTATTGATGGCAAATTCTATTAGTTTTCTCTCATTTAAGAAATCTTGACATCTCTTTTATTCCTGCTGGATATTTTTACTGGAAATGGATTCTGGGTTGGCAGTACTTTTCTTTTAGCACTTGGAAAATGTGCCACTTCCTGATGACCTCAGGGCCTTCTAAAGAGAAATCTGTCATCTTAATTGTTTTGTAGTTGTTGTTACTGTTTTGTTTTTTTGTTCTTTTTTACCTACAAATAAGATACTGTTTGTCTCTCTGTTTTCAAGATTTTTTTTTCCTTTCCTTCATAAATTTGAATAAGATGTGTCTTGGTGTTTATCCCTTTTGGTATTTACATAACTTTTGTATCTGTAGGAGTATGTCCTTTGTCAAATCTAGGAAGTTTTCAGACATTATTTAAGTATTTTCTTAGCTTTGTGCTCTTTCTCCTTTTCTTGCAGCAGTCTGATACGAATGTTAGAAGTTTGGATATGATCTCATTTGTCTTCGAGGTTCCATTCATCTTTTCTCGTTTTATTTTTTCTGTTGTTTAGATTGCATAATTTCGATCATTCACCCAGCTCACTTGTTCTTTTTCTGCCCTCTTCCCTGCTGCTGTACACATATACTGAGGCTTTTATTTCAGTTATTATAATTTTATGTTCTATTTCCATTTAGTTCTTCTATTTCTTTGTTGAGACTTTCCATTTTTAAAAAAATGTGTTTAAAACATACTTGCAATTTCTCCGTGAAACATTTTGATGATAGCTGCTTGAAAACCTTTGATAATTTTAACATCTTTGTCATCACAGTATTGACACCTGTGAATTTTATTTTCCCATTCAAGTTGAGATTCTCCTTGTTGTTGGTATAATGGGTTATTTTCCAATAAAACCTGGACATTTAGGGATTAGTTTTTGAAGTTTTGGAATTTATATAAACTTTCTGTTTAGCTAGTTTTCTCTAATATTGATCCAGTAAGGGAATGGACATACCCACTCTATCTCCCAGTGGAGATAGGAATCCAAGTTCTCTATTAGAATTCCCTGACAACTTATGATATTGGGCCAAACTGGGAGTTCCAGCTCCTACTGATACTTCCATGTCTGGGGGAGTGGTACTTCATGACTACTCCCCACTGACCAGTCTCCACCAACACCAAAAAAGAGTTAGACTCATTACTGCTGAGTAATGGCAAAAGTTCTGGGACTTCTTCGATACCACCCCAATGCAGAAAGGAAAGAGAGCCTCATCACTACTAAGTGGCAGTAGAAGTCCAGTCTCCCCTTCTGGTCTCCAAGACATCATTGGTGGTGGAGGAGGGAAAACCTCATTAATATTGGATGGAGATCTCTTCGAATTTTGCCTTTATTTCATTTTCCCTGTATTAGTTATTGTTCCTGTAACAAATTCCCACAGACTTTAATGGCTTAAAATAACATACATTTATTCTTTTATAGGTCTGAAGTCTAAAATCAACATGTTAACAAGGCTGCATTTCTTTTTGAGGCTTTAGGGGAGAATGGTTTCTCTGTTTTTATCAGTTTCTGGAGACTGCCTGCATTCTTTGACTCATGATTCATTCCTCATATAACCTCAACCTCTTGTTTCCCTTGTCACATTTCCCACTCTTGAATCTGACCCTACTACTTGCTGTTTATAAAGGCTTTTGTGACTACCTTGAGCTCACCTGGGTAATCCAGGTAATCCAGGATAATCTCCTTATCTCAAAATCCTTAACTTCATCATATCTGCAGAGTCTCTTTCCACAGGTAAGGTAACATAATCACAGATTGCTGGGATTAGGACATGGACAAGTTTGGGGGGCCATTATACAGTTTACCCCACCCCCATCTAAACCATTGTTAATTCTTGAAGTTTCCACTTCCAAAAACATCAAGATTTTTGCTCTTAATCTCCATGGTTATGAATCTGATACAGGCTTCCATTTCTTACCTTGATATCTGCCACCAAAGGATTTCTGTAGCAGCAAGAACTGCAAATTAGAAACCTGAAAAGCTTTGGAAAGATACGGAAATTAGGCTCAATTTCAAAGAATGTTATAAGGCTTTGATTGTACATATGAGTGTGTACAGAATTTTCAAGTCATGGGTAATTAGATAAAAACTGGCTCACATTAATTGAGTTTCTACCATGTGCAAGACCTTGGCAATCAATCATCTTTGCTTGTAGTAGTATATAGTTGGGCAAAAAATCCGGAGAGGCCAAATATATTAAACTGTCTGAGAGGAAACTTACAAGGATGGTATGTTGTAATGAGATGAGTATTGGACATATGGGAAGATATTGAATAGCAACTGTTGAAAGGAACTAAGAATATCATTCTATAAAAAAGAAATTTAATTCCTTTGCTAGGAAAAGTCTAAATACAGGAATAATAATACCTGCCACTAGACTAAACCAGTTTAAATTTAATAAAGACAATAAGGCCCTTAAAACATTATATCATAAATAAGCTTGGAAAATTGTAGAGGTTCCTAGAGTGTTTGCACACAAATCATTGTATCCAGTGGCTTGGGAAGGTTTTTTTCCCTGTCAGCAGAGATGGATAAGGTGGAGGATACATATGATTAAATCACCAAGAGTAATTGATTATCACAAAATTATAGTGAAAAGCAGACACTGACAGTATATACAAATGGACAGCATGTGTATTATAAAAAACAACAACAATCTTTTACCAAAACAACTTAGAAGATAAAGCTGCAAAGAATAAGACTTTGGAGTAGTTGCGTATAGTTTAGGCATTTTATAACAGCTCCCAGCTTTCTATAACATTCTTCCTTAATTTCATAAAGGCATTTATTTTTGTTTCATGGGGAAGAGTGATACTAGAAATATTTTTGTAGGAATCAGGTCTGGGTCTGATTTTTGTTAATATTATACTGATATTCGTTGTCATTTTTCTTAAAATTTCCCAGCAAGATATAGCTACATAATATTTCAGTGTCAAAGTGTCAACTCCAATGTCACAGAAAATTTAAAGGATCAAAGTTTAAATCAATTGTCTGGCTACCGTAATACACATTGTTGAATTCATGGCCTATATTCAGCTAATGTTGTTCTAGAGACTTGAGATAAAAATGTTTTCCAAAAGAGGGGCAATTTGTTTCCATGTGTGGGTTTTACTAAGTTGCCATAACCTTCTAAGCCCTTGACTAGTGTGAGTAATCAATCATTAATTGCTTAAAATCTGAGGGTTTGAGTGATCCCTCTTGGTAAAACAATCTATGAAGACGATTTTATCAAACATTTTAGACATTAAAAATTATCTTGTAAAATATACTTTAAGGTTTTAAATGTGTCTGGCTATTTGCTGGATTTGGAAATGATGCATTTTCACCAGCTGGGACCTGGCATAGAACACATTGTCACTGAAACGGAACACTCTTAAGGAACTGTAACAATTTATGTTTCCTCAGCAGGGCTTGTATCCTCCAGTTTCAAAAATTATCTGATCTTAGCAGGAGAAATATATTAACATTTCTTAATTCAAGAGAACAAGCATAATTTCAGTGTTTTACTAGAGAGAAGAACTTTTAAAACCCTATTAATTAGACTCAGAAAACCATAAAGACTCATTATGGAGACTATAACCTAGATTGCGAATTTCACATATTACAGAATTGATTGGTAATTAGAACTGAGTAGCATTGCCTGTCTTTCAAAATATAATACTTGAACATATCAATTAGAATTATCTATTAAAATATAATATTGTTGCTGTCACACCATCAAGGAAACACATGATTTGATTTCTAATGAAGTTATATATTTAAAAGAATAAAATCTTTGGCTAAGAAAATAACTGAATATTAAAATTGAATGGATAAAATTGTCAAGAGGGTTTGTTGACAACAAAGGTAAATTCAGTAAATTATATATTAAACTGTTTAGCTGGTATTAAACAGTGTGGATTTTCCTAAGGAAACTAACAATAGAACTCCCCTATGACCCAGCAATAGCACTGCTAGGAATTTACCCAAGGGATACAGAAATGCTGAAGCATAGGAGCACATGTACCCCAATGTTCATAGCAGCACTCTCCACAATAGCTAAAACATAGAAAGAGCCTAAGTGTCCATCAACAGATGAATGGATCAAGAAGATGTGGTTTATCTATACCATGGAATACTACATGGCAATGAGAAACAATGAAATCTGGCCATGTGTAGCAACATGGATGGACCTTGAGGGTGTTATGCTGAGCGAAATAAGTCAAGCAGAGAAGGACAAATATCATATGTGTGCATGTATAGGAGGATTAGGAGGAACTTAACAGAGGACCAACCGGGAGAAGAAGGGGGGAAATGGTGGGGGAAAGGGAGAGAGGCAAACCATGAGAGACTCTTGAATGCTGACAAAAACTGAGGACTGATGGATGTGGGGGGGAGGAGGGATGGGCATGGAGGAGGGCACTTGTGGGGATGAGCACTGGGTGTTATGTGGAAACTAATTTGACAATAAACTATTTGTAAACAAAAAAACAAAAAAAAAACTGTTTAGCTGGTATTAAATAGAGTTGCCTAAAAAGTCTCGATTCAATATCTGGAATAAGAACTATTGTCAAAAAGTAGATATAAATATGGATTCCTATAATATATTGCTTGGGTGTAGGAGCCTTTCTGGTCTAGAAGCTTAACACTCTGCTCAGAATAATCTCTGTAAAAACTTCATAAACATAGTTTCTAGTGTTCCCACAAGGGACCTGTTTAGTCCATATAACCTCACTCAAGAAAGCAACAAGATAAATAAACAGTTTTCAAAAAAGCACAAAGATAGAAGGACCTCATTGTAAATTTATTGTCATCCTTGAACAGAAGTGATTCACCTAATTAGGTCATTTTTTAACTATAAACAACACTGTCTAGTAATATATATTATCAACGTCAAAGGAAAGAAATGAACTAAAGTTAAAATTCTCTTGTTTCCCCCCACCCTTTTTTTTTGTTTATTATGTTATGAATGATAATTGGTCTAAATTTTTCCTTTCCTAATTATTTTAATTATTTTTTTATTGTGGTGAAAATATGTAGCATGAGATCTACCTTTGCAACAAATTATGAAGTGCATTATGCTATATTTTTAACTCTAAGCAAAATGCTATGCAGTAAACCTCTAGAATTTATTCATATTGCATAGCTAAAACTTTATATCTGTTGAATAACAACTCCCTATTTTCTCTCTTGCCAGCCTCTAGCAACCGTCATTCTATTGTGTGCTTCTTTCTCACATAAGTGAAATTACATAATATTTGTCCTTTTGTGACTGGCTTATTTTACTTAGCATAATATCCTCCAGGTTGATATATGTTGTTGCATATGGCAAGATTTTCCTCACTTTTGAGGCTGAATAATATTGTCTTTTGTGCATATACCATATCCCCCCCCCATCCATTCATCAGTAGATATTTATGTTGTTTCCATATCTCGACTGTTGTGAATAGTGCCACCATGAACACAGGAGTGAAAATATCTCTTCAAGATTCTGATTTCAACTCTTTTGGATATGTACCCTGAAGTGAGGACTGGATCATGTCTTTGACAAAAGAGCCAAGAATACACAAAAGAAAAAGATAGTTTTTTCAATAAGTGTTGCTGGGAAGAGAATTTCCATATGCAAAGAATGAACCCTTATTTTACACAAAAATCAATTGAAAATGGATTAAGAACCTATACATAAGACCTGAAACTGTAAAACTATTTAGAAGAAAACATAAGGGAAAATCTTTTTGACATTGGTCTTGACAATGATTCTTTGGATACAAACAACAAAAAGTAGAGGCTACAAAAGTAAGAATTGAGGCTCTTGGGTGGCTCAGTTAGTTGGGCGTCTGGCTTCAGCTCAGGTCACGATCTCATGGTTCCTGGGTTGGAGCCCCCCTTTGGGCTCTGTGCTGACAGCTCAGAGCCTGCAGCCTGCTTTAGATTCTGTGTCTCTGCCCCTCCCCCACTCACACTCTGTCTTTTTCTCTCAAAAATAAATAACAATATTTTTAAAAGTAAGAATAAACAAGTGAGACTATATCAAACTAAAAATCTGCACAGCAAAGAAAGCAATCAACAAAATGAAAAGACAACCCATGGAATGTGAGAAAATGGTTGAAAACCATATGTCCAAATCCAAGGGGTTAATACCCAACATATAAAAGGAATTCTAACAACTCAATAGCTAATAATAATAAAAATAATAGTAATAATAAATTACCTGAATAAAAAATCAGCAAAGGATCTGAGTAAACACTTCTCTAAAGAAGACATACAAACAGCCAATAAGTATCTCACACCTGTTAGAATAGCTATTATCAGTACAAAACAAAACACACAAACATAAAGATTACAAGTGTTGGCAAGGATGTGGAGAAATTGTAACATGTTTTGTACTGTTGATGGGAATAAGAACTGATGCAACAATGATAGAAAATAGTGTGGAGGTTCCTAAAAAAAAAAAAAAAAGGAAGGAAGGAAGGAAGGAAAAGAAAGAAAGAAAGAGAGAAAGAAAACAGAAAAAGAAAAAAAAAAGAACTACTAAATGTTCTTTTCTTTCTTCTTTTTTTTTTTTTGAGAGAGAGAGAGAGAGCACAAGTAGGAGAGAGAGGCAGAGGGAAGGAGACTGAGAATCTTAAGCAAGCTCCATGCTCAGTGTGATGCCTGAGATGAGGCTCAAAACCCACACCCCTTGGGATCATGACCTGAGCTGAAATCAAGAGTTGATGTCTACCAATGGAGCCACCCACGTGCCCTTAAAATATTTTTTTCTTATAATGTCATTGTCAAGTTATTTTTTGTCCTCTATTTTCTAAAAATACTATGCATTTTTGTTCTTTTTAAATTTTGATAGAATTCTCCAGTGAAGAATCTTGGGTTCTGAGATTCTTTTCCTGTCAGAATATTTTTAATTACAATATAATTTCTTTAAGAAATATATACAGCTTCAACTTTTTTCTTGCATCTCTTCTGATGAATTTTTTTCCAGTAAGTTTGTATATCTTTCAGACTATTGACAGAACATTTTCAAAGTTTGTAGAACCTGTAGTGAAACACAATATATCAATTCTCATATTAGTTATTTGTGCTTATTCTTTCTGTAGAGGAAACCCTTGCTCAGATCTGTTAAAGATTTGCTAAATCTCTTAATCTTTTCAAGAAACAATTTTTGTCTTCATTGTTTTTTGCTTTTGTTTGTTTTTTTATTTCAGTGAATTCTGCTCCTATTTTTATTATTTCCTTCTCCAAAAATGATATGTAAATGGCCAAGAAGCACATGGAAAGACCCTCAGCATCATTAGGGAAATGCAAATCAAAACAACAAGGAAATACCACTTTCCATGCACTAAGGTAGTGATAATAAAAACAAACAAAAAACAAATGTCGGCAAGGGTATTTAAAAATTAGAACCCTTGTGCATTACTGATAGAAATTCAAATTGTTGAACACAGTATTAGCATGTGACCCAGGCATTCTACTCTTAGATACATACCTAACAAATTGAAAAGTGATAATGAATATTCATAGCAACACTACTCCTAATAGGCAAAAGTGTATCTTTGGAAATCTGATACTTGATAAAATGTGATTTATCTACACAATGGAATATTATTCATCTTTAAAGGGGAATCAAATTATGTTACATGCTATCACATAAATGAATTATGGAGACATGCTAAGGGACATAAACCAGAGACAAATGACACATATTTTATGATTCCATTTACCTGAGGTCCCTAGAATGGTAAAATTCATAAAAACAGAGGGTAGAATAGAGTTACCAGTGGCTGGGGAAGAGTGGAATCATGCGGTATTTGCCTTTCTGCTTCATTATTGGTCTATAGAAACGACAGATTTCTGTACATTGATTTTGGATCCTGTGATTTTACTGACTTCACGTTATCAGTTGTAGCAGTGTTTTGGTGGTGTCTTTGGGTTTTCTATATAGAGTATCATATAAACTGCAAAGAGTCAAAATTTTACTTCTTCCTTATTGATTTGTATGCCTTTCATTTCTTTTGTGTTGAATGATTACTGTGGCTAGGGCTTTCAGTACTGTGTTAAATAACAGTGGTGAGAGTGGATGAGTTTCATTTTCTGCATATTGATGCCTAGTTCTACCAACACCATTTGCTGAAGAGACTGTCTTGTACTCATTGGATATTTTTTCCTGCTCTCTTGAAGATTAGTTGACCATATAGTTGTGGTAGACTGAGCCTGGGAAGCCATCTGACCCTGGACTTTTGTTTGTTGGGAGAGTTTTGATTACTGATTTAATTTCTTTGCTAGTTATGGATCTGCTCAAATTTTCTATTTCTTCCTGTTTCTGTTTTGGTTCTTTTAAGCTGCCCAGTTTCTTGTGATATAGTTTTTTATAATATTTTCTTATAATTGTTTGCATTTCTGTGGTGTTGGTTGTTATTTTTCCTCTCTGATTTTATTTACTTATATCCTTTCTTTTTTCTTTTTTGTTAAGTCTTGGTAGAAGTTCATGAATTTTGTTAATTTTTCAAAGCATTAGCTCCTGGTTTCATTGATCTGTTCTGTTGTTGTTGTCTTGTTTTTGCTTGTTTTTTGTTGTTGTTTTGTTTTGTTTTGTTTTTTACTTTTTCTACCATTTATTTCTGCCTTAATCTTTGTCATTTCCTGTCTTCTGTTGGCTTTAGGCTGCATTTGTTGTTCTTTTTCTGGTTTCTTTTGGTGTAAGATTTGGTTGTTTATTTGAGATTCTTCTTGATTCCTACGACAGACCTATATTGCTATATACTACCCTCTTACAATTGCTTTTGCTGCATCCCAAAGGTTTTGGACCATTGTGTTTCCATTCTCATTTGTTTCTTGTATTTTTTATTTCTCATTTGATTTCATCCTTGCCCCATTCATTGTTTAGTAGCATGTTGTTTGACCTTCATGTATATTAAATCTTTCCAAATGTTTTCTTGTTGTTGACTCAAGTTTCATAGCTTTGTGGTCAGAAAAGAAGCATGGTATGATTTAAATATTTTTATATTTTTGACAACTAAGTTTTGACCTAGTATGTGATCTATTTTGGAGGGTGTCCCAAATGTACTTGAAAAGAATGTGTCTTCTGCTGTTTTAAGATAGAATGTTCTGAATATATTTGTTAAGATCACACTGATCCAGCGTGTCATTCAGAGCCATTGTTTCCTTGTTGATCTTCTGGTTTGATGATCTTCCCATTGATATCAGTAGGGTGATGGTAAAGTCCCTTACTATTATTGTGTTATTATCAATTATTTCCCCTATATTTTTTATTAATTGTTTTATATATTCAAGTGTTTTGATATGAGATGCATAAATAGTTAAAATTATCAGATCATTTTAGATAGACCCCATTATTATGATATAGTGCCTTTCTTCATCTTTTGTTATAACCTTTGTTTTAATGTCTAGTTTAGCTGATATAAGTATTAGTACTCCAACTGTCTTTTGATATCCATTTGTGTGATAAATATTTCTCCACCCCCTCAATTTCAATCTTCAAATGTATTTAGGTTTAAAATGAGTCTTGGGGTGCCTGGGTGGCTTAGTCGGTTAAAGTGCCCGACTTTCTCTTAGGTCATGATCTCGCGGTTCGTGGGTTCGAGCCCCGCGTCCAGCTCTGTGCTGACTGCCAGCTCAGAGCCTGGAACCTGTTTCGGTCTGTGACTCCCTCTCTCTCTGACCCTCCCTTGCTCACGCTGTCTCTCTCTCTCTCTCTCTCTCTCTCCTAGAAATAAAAAATAAAAATAAAAAAAAAACATTTAAAATGAGTCTCTTATATGCAGAATATAGATGGGTTTTGTTTTTTTTTTTTGTTTTGTTTTTTTATCCCCTCTGACTCCCTATGTCTTTTGATTGAAGAATTTAATCCACTCACATCAAAGTAATTGCTGATAAACATGTCTTTATTGCCATTTTATTACTTGTTGTGCGGGTGTTTCTGAGATTTTCTCTATTTCTTTCTAGTCTTTGTCACGTTTGGTCTTTCCTTTCCATGTGATGAGTCTTACAGGGTTAGTTATTGGTCATAAGTCCTTCCAGTTTTTGTTTGTTAAGAAAATTCTTTATCTCTTCTTATATTCTGAATAATAGCTTTGCTGGATGGAATATTATTGGCTGCAGATTTTTCCCATTCAGCACTTTGAATATATTATGCCATTTCCTTCTAGGTTGGCAAATTTCTGTTGAGAAATCTCCAGCTAGCCTTATGGGATTTCCCCTGTAAATTAAGGATTTATTTTGTCTTGCTGCTTTTGATTTTTTTTCTTTATCATTATAATATGCCAATTCAATTACAATATGTTTTAGTGTTGGACTGCTCTCATTGACTTTGATGTCAGTTCTGTGTGCCTCCTGGGTCTTGATGTCTGTTTCCTTCTCCAGATTAAAGAAGTTTTTTGCTATTATTTCTTAAAATAAATTTTATGCCCCCTTTTTCTCTTTTCTTCTTCTGGGTTCTCTGTAATACAAATGTTATTATGTTTGATGGAGTTATTGAGTTCCTTTAGTCTATTTTTGTGTTGCATACTCTCTTCTTTCACTCTTTTGTTCAACTTCATTATTTTCCATTATTTTGTCTTCTAGGTCCCTGATCCATTTCTTTGTTGTTGTTTTTTTCCCCAGCCTGCTGTTCATTGCATCAAGTATGCTTCCAACTTCAGTTTTTGTATTCTTCATTTTTGATTGATTTTTAAACTCTTTTCTTTCTGCAGTAAATGCCTCCCTGAAGTCTCCTATTCTTTTCTCCACTCCAGTGATTATTCTTATTATTGTTGTTTAAAATTCTCCATCAAGCATGTTACTTTTATCTGTTTCACTTAGATCTCTGGTTGTGGCCTTATCTTATTGTTTCATTTGGATTAGATTCTTCTGTTTTGGCATCCGTCTAATTATCTGTCTTCTCTGTGTTAGTAAAGCCAGTTATGTGTCCTGCTCTTGAGAATGGCTTTACAAAGAAGAGGTCATGTAGTGCCCTGGGCCAGGTGCTTCAAGGAGTGTTTCTGATTTGTACTGCATGCTCTTTGCTGTTGTGTTGTGGCTGCTCTATCCTTCAGGTCAGTTGTCTGCAGAGGCTCTCCTTGCCTGCAGTGGCCATTGTTCGGTCCTTGCTCAGAATGTGGTGAGTTTTAATGAGGCATGCTCTGGTCTGCTTGTGAAATGAGACTTGATACTATTTCTGCTAGAACTGAAGCCCTGCAGAAATTTCTCATCAGGAGACATGGTGTGGGCAGGGGTTTCTGCTGGTCTTCTGGGGGAGAGGCCTACCACATTGGGATGGATGCAAGCTTGACTGGGAAAGGCTGTCCCACCAGATGCAGGGTGTGAAACTTGGTGCAAGGACATTAGGCAGCCAATGTGGGCACTGTGCTGCTTTTCACAGGTCGGCTTTGTGTTTATGCTGAGGGTGGAATCAGGAAATGGTGCCAGTCCACTCCTTTGTCCTTGGAGAGGCATTTCCAGTGACAGCTGCGTTTCAGGGAAACACTTCAAGAAGAGCGAATAATTTCCATGCTGTATGTAGAGGTATTTATCAGATATCTATTTCCACACCTTCTGTCTTGGATTGCTTGTTTGTCTTCTCTCCTGGATTAGAGCAGCATGCTCAGGACTCTATCTCAGCCAAATGTGCCAATCTTTAAAATTCTAGGCTATAAGCCACACTGGTTGCAAGTATACACAAAACTCAGCCCTTCTCATTTTCCCAGCCAGTGTCTTTGGGAAACTGTTTTTCTTGTGCATTTCTCCTGTGTATTCCTCTCTCTTCTGCCCTTCTCTTTGACCATAGCTCCCTCTCCTCCACACCATGTGTGATTTTTCTCCCCTAAACTACATCCCTGCTTGTCCTACATTCTTCAACTGACCTCTTCTCTCTCTTTAGTTGTGGAGTTTGTTCTGTCAGTCTTTAGGCTGATTTGTGGGGTTTTCAGGATGATTCGATAGGTATCTAGTTGGGTTTGTGAGATGAGAGTAGGCTAGGTGCCTCAAAGTCCACTACCATCTTCCTTACCCTCCCCGCTGAGAACATTTTCAAACTAATGGCAAACACCAAATCACACAACTAGGAAGCTCATTGAATATCTAATAAGGGAAAAACAAAAAACTAAAAATAAAAAGCAAAATATTAATTTCATATTATATTCAAATTACAGAAAACAAAAGACAAAATAAATTTTATGAAAGGATTCAGAAGTGAAAACAATAGAACATCAAAATATGTGAGGCAAAAACTAATGGAGCTGAAAGGATTAAAAGACCAATCCACTATTATATTTGGAGAAGTCAAGATAGCTCATCAGTAATTGAGAAATGAAGCATGCAGAAAAGCAATAAAAATATATTAAGCTGGTTAGCACTATCAATTGAGTTGCTCTAATTGACATTTATAGAATACATTTAACAACAGAAGAATACACATTGTTCTCAAATTTTCATGGAACATTTATCAAGGTAGACCACAATCTGGACCATAAAACACACCCATTAAAATTTAATAGAATTGAATCAACACAAATCCTCCTCAAACTCTTTCAAAAAATTGAAGGGGAGACAGTATTTCCAACTCAATTCTATAAAAACAGCGCTGCCCTGATAACAAAGTCAGATAAAAAACATTATAAGAAAAAACAAGGTCAATATCCCTGAGGAGTTTAGATGTAAAAATACTAGCAAACAATTCAAAGCCCTTTAAGAGGATTATACACCACGACCAAGGGAGAGTTATTCCTGAAATGGAAGATGGTTTAACATATGATAATTAATGTAATACCCTCATTAACAGAATAAAGGAATAACAGAATAAAGGAAAAATTTAAGAGAATAGAAAACATACAAAGTATGTTCTCAGGTAACAATGGAATTGAACTAGAATACAATAACAGAGAATGTCTAGACCTTTCCCATATACTTTAAATTGAACAGTTTCCTTTAAATTTTTTTTAACATTTTATTTATTTCTGAGAGAGAGAGAGACAATGTGAACAGGAGAGGGTCAGAGAGAGAGAGAGAGAAAGATAGAGAGAGACAGAACCTGAAGCAGGCTCTAGGCTCTGAGCTGTCAGCACAGAGTGTGAGGTGGGGTTTGAATGCACAAACCATGAGATCATGACCTGAGCCGAAGTTGGACGCTTAACCGACTGAGCCAAGCAGGTGCCCCTGGACAGTTTACTTTTAAATAACATGAGTAAATGAAGAATTCCTCAGATAAATTTTAAAATACTTTAAGTTAAAAGAAAATAAAAATATATTTTATCAAAATGTGTGGAAGAAAGCAATGCTTAAAGGAAAATTTATGTATTCAAAGTATATTATAAAAAGAAAATAACTAGAATTGATAATCTATGCTATCACTTTAGAAACAAGAGGAAGAAATGCAATTTAAATCTAAAGAAAGCACAAAAGAGAAATAATAAAAGTTGAGCAATAACCAATGAAATTTAAAACAGAATAATGATATTTGAAAAGATCAATAAAAGTGATACACTTCTAACTAGGCAAAACAAACAAATAAAACAAACAAGCAAGCAGAGAAAACAAGCAAATTATCAGTGTAAGAAATATAGAGATGCTCAAAACTAATGTTATCAATTACAGGGTACAAAACCAACATACAGAAATCGGTCGCATTTTTATACACCAATAATGAAGAAACAGAAGGAGAAATCAAGAAATGGATCCCATTCACAATCGCACAAAAAAACATAAAATACCTCGTAATAAACCTAACCAAGGATACAAGAGATCTGTATGATGAACACTATAGAAAACTTATGAAGGACATTGAAGAAGACACAAAGAAATGGAAAAACATTCCATGCTCATGGATAGGAAGAATAAATATAGTTAAGATGTCATTACTACCCAAAGCACTCTACACATTCAATGCAATTCCAATCAAAATTGCACCAGCATACTTCTCAAAACTAGAACAAACTATCCTAACATTTGTATGGATCCACAAAAGACCCCGTATAGCCAAAGTAATTTTGAAGAAGAAAACGAAAAAGGGAGGTATCACCATCCCAGACTTTAGCCTCTACTACAAAGCTGTCATCATCAAGACAGTACAGTATTGGCACAAAAACAGACACATAGACCAATGGAATCGAATTGAAAACTCAGAGCTGAACCCAAAGGTATACAGCCAACTAATCTTTGACAAAGCAGGAAAGAATATCCAATGGAAAAAAGACAGCCTTTTTAACAGATGGTGTTGGGAGAATTGGACAGCAACATGCAGAAGAATGAAACTAGATCATTTTCTCACACCATGCACAAAAATCAACTCAAAATGGATAAAGGACCTGAACGTGAGACAGGAAACTATCAACACCCTAGAGGAGAAAGCAGGAAACAACCTCCTTGACCTCCACCGCAGCCACTTCTTACTTGACACAACCTCAAAAGCAAGGGAATCAAGAGCAAAAATAAATGATTGGGACCTCATCAAGATTAAAAGCTTCTTCACAGCCAAGGAAACAACCCAGAAAATTAATAGGCAACCAACGGAATGGGAAAAGATAGTTGCAAATGACATATCAGATAAAGGGTTAATATCCAGAATCTATAAGGAACTCACCAAACTCCACACCGAAAAAAACAAACAACCCAGTGAAGAAGTGGGCAAAAGATATGAACAGACACTTCTCCAAAGAGGACATCCAGATGGCCAACAGACACCTGAAACGATGCTCAGCATCCCTCCTCATCAGGGAAATACAAATCAAAACCATACTGAGATACCACCTCATGCCAGTCAGAGTGGCTACAATGAGCAAATCAGAGAACTCTAGATGCTGGTGAGGATGTGGAAAAACGGGCACCCTCCTCCACTGTTGGTGGGAATGTAAACTAGTGCAGCCCCTCTGGAAAACAGTGTGGAGGTTCCTCAGGAAACTAACAGTAGAACTCCCCTATGACCCAGCAATAGCACTGCTAGGAATTTACCCAAGGGATACAGAAATGCTGATGCATAGGAGCACATGTACCCCAATGTTCATAGCAGCACTCTCAACAATAGCTAAAATATGGAAAAAGCCTAAGTGTCCATCAACGGACAAAAGGATCAAGAAGATGTGGTTTACCTATACCATGGAATACTACATGGCAATGAGAAAGAATGAAATCTGGCCATGTGTAGCAACATGGATGGACCTTGAGGGTGTTATGCTGAGTGAAATAAGTCAGGCAGAGGACAAATATCATATGTTTGCACGTATAGGAGGATTAGGAGGAACTTAACTGAGGACCATGGGGGAGAAGAATAGGGGAAATGGCGGGGGAAAGGGAGAGAGGCAGACCATGAGAGACTCTTGAATGCTGAGAAACAAACTGAGGACTGATGGATGTGGGGGGAAGGGGGAAAATGGGCATGGAGGAGGGCACTTGTGGGTATGAGCACTGGGTGTTATATGGAAACCAACTTGACAATAAACTATTTGTAGGAAAAATAAATAAATAAATAAATAAATAATATTATCAATTACATTAAATCAATTAACAAGGGAAAAAAAGAACAAGTGTATGATCATAAAACTGATAGGCAGATGAAATATGCCAGTTCTTTGAAAGAGATCAATTACCATACCTCATACAAAGAGATGATAACCTCAATAGCTCAATATGTATTTAAGTGTTTGAAACAATGATTACTAACCTTCTAAGAAAATTTATTAGACAAAATGGTGTGAGTGATAAATTACATGAAACATTAAGGAAGAAATTATATCAACTCTCCACAATCTCTTGCTAAAAATAGAAGCATGGGAAGACTTCCTAATTCATACTATATGTATAGAATTACCCTAGTACCAAAACCAGTAACAGAAAACATTAAAAAAAGAAAAATAATATATTATCTCACAAGAACATAGGAATTATCAACAGATTGTTAGCAAATTGATTTTAATAATGCATAAAAATATTATACATCATGACTGAGCGGTATTTATTTCAGATGTACAAGTTTGGTTCAACATCAGAAAATAAATCAACAAACTAAGGGAAAAAAATCAGATAATCATAAATATTGACAAATACCTTGACACAATTTGACATCCTTTTATCATAAAAAACTCTCAGTAAAAAAGAATAAAGGGGGAACATTCTAAATTTGATAAAGAATATTTACACAAAACCTCTAGCAAATATCATACTTAATGGAAAAATGCTGTATGGTTTAATCCTAAAATTGGGAACAAAGGATGTCCTTTGTCACCACTCCTATTGAATATGGCATAGGATGGAAAACAGAATGTGACAAAGGTATATGACAGTACTAAAAATTTAGGAAACAGTCTCACTGATTGAGGTGGCAGCATAAGTTATTGATTGACTCAGTAACTTTGAAAATGAATGGAGGATACTTAATCTATAAAGAATCAATAAGTTTTCTATACACCAGAAATGACTACGGAATTTTGAAAAAGAGGTTGGTAAAATTGTGTGTTCTCATAGGAATATAGTTAATAATATGTATTCTGGAATTGAACAATTGAGTAAATGGATGATGGTAGTGGGAACCTGGTTTCTCACTGCTGGAGATGGAGGATGCTAGAATGATCCATGTGGCAATGAGCTAGAACTGGATATATCAGTGTAGACTTATGTTTATCTTCATATTCATAAGGAAGATTAGTATAATTAAGCATATATATATATATATATAAACACAGACTATATATATATAATGTGTGTATATTACATATATATCTATTATATACATATATTCTCTTTTAAGTTTATTTATTTATTTAGAGAGAAACAGAAAGTGTGAATGGGGAAGGGACAGAGAGAGAGGGAGAGAGGGAGAATCTCAAGCCAGCTTTGTACTGATGGTAGATGGGCTGAAACTCATAAACTTCATGATCATGACCTGATCCAATATCAAGAAGTTAGACACTTAACTGACTAAGCCACTTAGGCACTCATATATCTATTCTTGATCTGTCAGCTGAGAGGGCCCAGATACAAGGACAAGCCAGATCTTAGTTTTTAGCCAAATTTTCCAACAAAAAGAGCCTTTAAAGTTCTTTGAAGATATGGTTGATCTTAACACTGGCACAGGAAATACACAAAATCAGTCTTGAGTGTTCTGTAGAGTCAGAAAAGAAGAAAGTGTCAAATCACACACACCCACCCACCCACCCACACACACACACACACATTTCACACACAATGATGAAAATATGACAAAAAGATGTAGGAGCCAACTGAGAGACCTCTCAGTGGTCAAAGCTAGAGGAATTTGAGCAAGGAAGTAAATATGACAGTGTTGGATTATAAGACAAAATATAAAATTAGTACACGATTAAATGAATAAACTAGATATATTATACAAACCTTTGGTGCAGGAGAATTTCAAATAATTTAGAAATGTTTCTGTTAAGTAATATAGATTCTGTGCCCTGAAGGATGTGAGGCACAACTCCCCATTCTTTAGGTGTCAACCGCACATAATGACTTTCTTTTATATTAATTTTTTAATGTTTATTTATTTATTTTGAGAGAGAAATAGAGCACGTGCGAGAGAGGGGGAGGGATAGAGAGAGAGAGAAGCCAAAACAGGCTTTGCAATGTCAGCACAGAGCCAACCTGGGGTTTGAACTCACAAACCATGACCAGAGTCAAAGTGAAGAGTCGAACACTTAACCAACTGAACCACCTAGGTGTCCCCATAGTGACCTTCTTTTAAAGAGCACATTATGGAAAAGGAGTAACTATGGTAGAGAAAACAAACAAGGCTAATATCAGCAGTGATAAGTCATACTGATAGTATGTATTTTGGACATGTGATAAGAATGGCACTTTTCCTGTGTGTTTTTCCTCTATTATTTATAATCCTGGTCTAATCATGAGAAAAATATCAGGCAAATTCCAAATGATGAATAATTGACAAGATATCTGACCAGTTATCCTCAAAACAGTCATGATCATCAAAAGCAAAGAAAGTCTGAGAAATTATCACAAGCAAGAAGAGCTTAAGGAGACATTACTACTAAGGATAATGTAATATCTAGATAAAATTCTAGAACTGGAAAAGGGCATTAGGAGAAAATAAGGAGATCTGAAAAATATATGTTAGTTAACAATAATTTACCAATATTTTTTTCAATTGTGACAAATGTACCATACCAATGTAAGACATTAATAATAAAGAAATTAGAGGATGGGATGTATCAGAAATCTCTCTACTCTCTTTGCAATAATTCAGGAAATCTAAAACTTCTAAAGTAAAATGGGCTTTGAGAGCAGAGTGAAGATGGTGGTGTAGTGGGGAGGACCTTATGTCTGCCTATTCCTTAAACATAGCTAAATAAATATCACATCATTCTGAACATCCAGGAAATCGATCTGAGGACAGAGAAAACAAAATACGCAGCTAGAGGGAGAAAAGAGGCCACATGATGGAAGCTAGGAGGTGTGGAGATATTTGAGGGACAAAAGAACTGCAGGTGCTACAGAGGAAAGGAAGCCCTGATCATGGAGAGAAGAGCGAGAGGGAGAGAGGGTGA
This sequence comes from Hyaena hyaena, assembly GCF_003009895.1. Classification (NCBI taxonomy): domain Eukaryota; kingdom Metazoa; phylum Chordata; class Mammalia; order Carnivora; family Hyaenidae; genus Hyaena; species Hyaena hyaena. Next base: position 76,433 of record NW_024082390.1, on the reverse strand, counting down.
TAAAGCCGCATGCAGGGAATTACTTAAGGAAAACATTTCCTCAAAACCATTGGCTAGGAAAATGAGAGGGGTTTATTATCACAAGTTGTTATAAGCAATAAAGCCAGAGTCTGAAGTTTTAGAAATGTGTGCCATCACCAGGATCGAGCCTGGCAGGCATAGCAGTGTGGTGTTTCTGTGGAGGAGGGAGGGAGCCCGGGAGCAGACACAGTTCCCCTTTTGTGAGTTTTTGGGAGAGGCCACATTGCCTCTCAGGGTACAAAAGAGCCTGCAGGCACTATTGAGCTGCCCTGTTTATTAGCATATGAGCAGAGGCAGCTTTTTGCCATGAGTTACCATAAATTCCAAGCCACCTGCTTGCTTATGTGACTGATTTTCTGGGACAAACTGGCACCCGCCACAGTGTGGAGAGACCCTCTCCCCGAGGATCAGTCCATGTCCCCGCTGTGCTGAGTCCCTAAAGCTTGGAGTTTTGAAACCGAACTGTATGCATACAGATAAAACACAGGAACATTGTGCCACTGTGGCAGACAGATGGCTCAGACACAGACAGGGTGAAGGCAGGGATCTGACAGGCCTAGGACCCAAGAGGGGAGATTGTTACTCTTCTGTGCCGGCTTCCTGAATAGCATCAGGTGTGAACTTCCCTTCCTGAGAAAGAGTAGGCTGATGCCATTTGCACCCCTCTCATCAAAACGGATGAAGTTCAGTGAGCAGCACAGCACATACAGTGGAGGCTTGAGCCACTTACACCAAACAGTGGTACCCCGCACTCTGCAGGTGACTTTTTTTTTTTTTTTTACTAGAGCAGGTGTGATTGACAGAGCAGCAATGCGCCCCTTCCCAAGAAAACCAGTACAAAATCCACACATGCACTGGTTCTACTGATCATGGAGTGTTGCAAAGATTAAGCATTAGCAGAAATAGGACCAGGCAGTTTCCTAACAAACAAAAACAGAGACCTAGACAAAATGCCATGACAGAGGAATTCATCCCCAAAGAAAGAACCATAAGTAGACACATCTAGGGAGCTAATAAAACAAATAAAAGTAATATACTTCAACCAGAACTTAAAACAACAATCGTAAGTTGGGCTTTAGAAAAACATAAAAGAAACCAGGGAGTCCTTCACCACTGAGATAAAAGACCTAAAAAGTAGGCAGGCAGAAATTTAAAAAAAAAATGCTATACCTGAGATGCAAAACCAACTAGATATTATGACCACAAGGATGGAAGAAACAGAGAAATGGATAAATGGTGTAGAAGATAAAATTATGGAAAATAATGAAGCTAAAAAGAGGAGGAAAAATCATATTGCATCACGAATGTAGACTTAGAGAACTCAGCAACTCCATAAAGCATATTAACATTCCTATCTTGGGAGTCCCAAAGAAGAAGAGAGGGAAAAGGAGGCAGAAGGCTTATTTAAGCAAAGTAGAACTGAAAACTTCCCTAATCTCGAGAAGGAAACAGACATTCAAATCCAGGAGGCACAGAGAACTCCCATCCAAATCAACAAAAGCCAGCCAGCACCAAGACATACCATAGTAAAATTTACAAAACACAGAGATGAAGAAAGAATTTTGAAAGCAGCAAGGGAAAATAAATCCCTAACCTACGAGCCTAGACAAATAAGGTTAGCAGCAGATTGCTGCATGCAAACCTGGCAGGCCAGAGGGGAGTGACATGATATATTCAATGTGCTGAATGGGAAAAATATGCAGTGAAGGATACTTATCCAGCAATGCAATAATTCAGAATAGAATGAGAGATAGAGTTTCCCAAACAAAAATTAAGGAGTTCATGATCACTAAGCCAGGCTTGCAAGAAATATTACTCTTTGAGTGGGAAAGACCAAAAGTAACAAAGACTGGAAAGTGGGAAAAGAACAGAGAAAATATCTAGAAACAATGACTTTACAGGTAGTATAGTGGCACTAAATTCATATCTATCAATAATCACTCTGAATGTAAACGGGCTAAATGTTCCAAACAAAAGATATAGGGTATTAGAATGTATAAAATAATAAGACCCATTTATGCTGTCTACAAGACATTCATTTTAGATCTAAAGACACCTCTATATTGAAAGTGAGAGGATGAAGAACCATCTGTCATGTTAATGGATGTCAAAAGAAAGCTACTTATATAGGAAAACTAGATTTTAAACTATAGCCTGTAACAATAGATGAAGAGAGCACTATATCATAATAAAGGGGTCTATCCAACAAGATGTAACAATTGTAAATATTTATGCCCTCACCTTGTAAGAATCCAAATATATAAATCAAATAATAACAAGCACAAAGAAACTCACTGATAATAATACAATAATAGTAGGGAATTTTAACACCCTTCTTATAGATCATCTAAGCAGGAAATCAGTAAGGAAACAATGGCTCTGAATGACACACTGGACCAGATATACTTAAGAGATAGACACTTCTCCAAAGGACATCCAGATGGCCAACAGACACATGAAACAATGCTCAGCATCCCTCCTCATCAGGGAAATACAAATCAAAACCCCACTGAGATACCACCTCACACCAGTCAGAGTGGCTAAAATGAGCAAATCAGAGAACTCTAGGTGCTGGCGAGGATGTGGAGAAACGGGCACCCTCCTACACTGTTGGTGGGAATGTAAACTGGTACAGCCCCTCTGGAAAACAGTGTGGAGGTTCCTCAGGAAACTAACAATAGAACTCCCCTAGGACCCAGCAATAGCACTGCTGGGAATTTACCCAAGGGATACAGAAATGCTGATGCATAGGAGCACATGTACCCCAATGTTCATAGCAGCACTCTCAACAATAGCTAAAACATGGAAAGAGCCTAAGTGTCCATCAACGGACGAATGGATCAATCAAGAAGATGTGGTTTACCTATACCACGGAATACTACATGGCAATGAGAAAGAATGAAATCTGGCCATGTGTAGCAACATGGATGGCCCTTGAGGGTGTTATGCTGAGCGAAATAAGTCAGGCAGAGAGGGACAAATATCATATGTTTGCACGTATAGGAGGATTAGGAGGAACTTGATGGAGGAACAAGGGGGAGAAGAAGGGGGGAAATGGTGGGGGAAAGGGAGAGAGGCAAACCATGAGAGACTCTTGAATGCTGACAAAAACTGAGGACTGATGGATGTGGGAGGGAGGGGGGGATGGGCATGGAGGAGGACACTTGTGGAGATGAGCACTGAGTGTTATGTGGAAACTAATTTGACAATAAACTATTTGTAAAAAAAAAAAAAAAAGAATATATGCTGTTCAATTTCAAAAAAAAAAAAAAAGAATTACAGAGGTGCCTACGTGGCTCAGTCAGTTAAATGTCTGATCTTGGTTTTGACTCAAGGAATGATCTCATGGCTTCATGGGTCTTAGCCCCGCATCAGGCTCTGCACTGAGAGTGCATAGCCTGCTTGGGATTCTCTCACTCTCTTTGTTTCTGCCCCTCCCCCACTTGCATTGTCTCTGTCTCTCTCAAAATAAATAAATAAACTTTTTTTAAAAAAGGAGAATTACAGACCAATGTCCCTATGAACATTGTTGGAACAATTCTCTACAATATACTAGTACATTAAAAGATTTATTCACCATGATCAAGTGGGATATATTCCTGGATTGTAAATTGGTTCAATATTCACAAATCAATCAACATGATATACCACATTAGTAAAAGAAAGGATAAGATCAGATGATCCCGTCAATAGATGCAAAAAAAAATTTAGCAAAATATAGCATCTTTTCTTGATAAAAAAATATCCTCAACAAAGTATGGACAGAGGGCATATACCTCAATATCATAAAGGCCATATACAAGAGACCCATAGCTAACATCATCCTTTACACACAATAACTTACCTAACCCTCACATCTTCTAATGAGATAAAGATAAGCACTGGAACTTTAGATATAAGGACAATGGGCACAGATTAGAACTCAGGTATGAGTTCAAAATCTAAGCTCTTAACCCACTTTAATGTCTCTACTTGTTAAGATTTTATCATATGCTTCTTGATTTATTTGGCGACATTCTCTTGAATAATTAATCATAGTATTGTCTTATGGAAATAAAAAACCAGAAGACTGCGATAAAAAGTCATACCCTCGATAAAGATGATCTAGACGTGCTTTGGAAAATACTAGCTCAAAATCTTGAAACGGAATTGTGGGAGAGCAGCAGTGTGCTGGGTCTTCATGTTATGAGATCTGTTCTTTGCTCTTCTTCACCTTGCTCCCTATCCTGAGAGGCTGAGCCATATGGATGACGTCAGTGGGTTTTTGCCTTATACTATATGGCTGGATTTGGCCACAGGTAGAATATGAGGGAGGAAAGAAGTTGGAGTTTATTTTCTGGGGTATTTTCTATGAGGCCACCCTGGTGAACCACATTCCTCAATCAAGGGATATAGCTTATTTAAAAAACAAACAAACAAACAAACAAACATGAACAACATGGATTTTTTCTATGTGGTTTGGAATACACAATTTAAAAAAATATAAGTAGATTCTACTGTCATAAAAGCAAGATAACAAAGTTTTCTTTATTTTCTTTACTATTGGATGAAGATATATTTTCTGTCATATTTTACAGTTCAGTTAAAATCTCTAAGCACATTATTATCATAAGAGAGAGATATACAAATATGCCATTTGGTATAATTTAATCAAGTATGAGTAGATTTATTTTAGAATGATCTTGCATCAATATATGACTGTAAAAAGGTTTTCAAACTTTAATGTTCATCAGGGAAGTCATTTGCAGGTTGATAACAACTGCAGTATTATTCATTGTCGCTACCATATGGTTTAATGCCTGCCTCTTTTGTGTGGAAATACTGGCCTACTAAAAATAACTACTAGAACAAGGATCATGAGTAAAGTAAACAAGTAAGATTAAAATTTTTGTATCAAATTTGAGTCAATGTCAGGTATGTGTCCATACTATTTTATTATGGATGGGATTATGTCTACATAGTCCTGCTGATTCAAAGCAAATACTTAATAAATTAGTAAATATTCATTGCTTTGATTTAAAAAATCAGTTCAGGAAGGATATTTTGAACAAGTGCCACTTATTTATCTCTGTATAAAATGTTGAACTGGAACAAAAATAAGGATAATATTTGCATATTTATGAGCAGTTTTTGCATATGAATTAAAGGTCATTTTCTCTAAAGAAGTCTGTTGCTTTCTTTAGGCAAATAAGATGACTCAGTGTATTTGTTCATTGTTAGCATCTGCAAATTTAAGACTATTAATTTATTGTTTCAATAAGGCACATGTAATACAATATCTTAATTTTATTGTCATTAAAAACTTGTCCATCTTTTAAATACTAAATTCTGTAAGACTTCTGCCTCTTAGAAATTTTTCTTTTATTTTGTGTTGAGATAAAACATATATAGTAAAGCACAAAAATCCATAGTGCGTATTTCTATAAATTCTTGCCTATGTAAACACCCACGGGGCCAGCAAACAGATTAAGGTATATAGAATGCTACCAATCATTAGAAGCTGCCCTCGTGATGCCCTGAGTTAACTTCTAACAGTATGTAGACCATTATTACCATAGACTAGTTATGCCTGATTTCATGCTTCAAATAAATGAAATTATTTTAGATATGTTTTTGTGATATAAAATTCATTTCTATTCTCACTTGTAGTAGTAATTCTATTATTTATTTATTTTTTTTGTAGAATGGACTTGATGAATATACACCAATATATTTATTCATTTTGGTGTTTAGAGACATAAAAACTGTTCCCGATTTTTGGCAATTGTGAGTTACATCAGTATGAAATCTCTTTTGTGTTATCATTTGATGGACATAAGCACTCATTGCCAGAAGTGTGGAAGTGCTGGGTCCTAGCAGGTACATATGAATCGCTCTAGTAGATACTGCCAAACTATAGATGCCAAAATGTCGATGACCAATTCACACTCCTGCCAAGAAACCTATTAGAATGCCAATCGCTCCACATCCTTGTTACACTTGGTATTATCTCTCATTTTTGTCTTAGCCACTCTGCTATCTTTATAGAGACATTTCCTCCTCATTTTAATTTTTATTTCCTCATTTTCTGTATTTTTGTGATTGATTTCAGAAGTTCTTATACATCCTGGATATGAATCTTCTATTGAAGATGTATTAAAACCATTTCCTCCAGTCTGCTTTTTCTACTCATTCTCTTAATGGAGTCTTATTGATGTGTTGAGTTCATTATTTTAATAAGGTCATGTCATTAATCTTTTCTTTTATTGTTAATGCCTTTTGGATCTTGTTTAAGAAGTCTTTGCCTATTCCAAGGTAAAGAAGGTATATTCTTTTGTTTATTCTAGAGACTTGTAGTTTTGACTTCTGCTGTAGGTATATGATATATTTCTTTGTTGCCAGTCTAGTGGAAGGAACTACCCCGCAGGTTTATGTTGATGTAGGAGAATCTGTCTTCCTACCACAAAGAAATTGGCATGGAACAAATCTCTTGTTTCCATAGTTCTGAGGACGTTATCCCCCATTATGCAGCTAGAAAGAAAGAATTTGTTTAGTTAAATGAAGAGAAATTGTGTAATTGTATTAAGGCAAATTGCCTTGTGTAATAGGAATTACTAATAGAAAAGTCTATGATCAGTGACTCTCCTGCACCCATTAATGTGACTTCCTCCAACAGTGCTAGACAAATAGTTGTTAGAAGAGAAGTTAAAACATATCTAATCAGTGAAAGGGTAGGCTTAGATCATTAGGTATAATTTATTTATATCTAAGTTTGTTTTGGGATATAAGAGAAGACATTTCAAATACATATATTTCATATTGATTATTAATTTACTTTTTTCCTTCTTTTTCATAACTTTGTTCAGAGTATTTGGATGGTAATAATGATTGCAAAAGTAAATTAGGAGACACTATTCAATCTCCAAAGAATTGACTGCAATAAGTACAATGGTTAGATGTTCTCACAGGGATGCAGGGAAGCAGTTTCTAAGAAAATGGCATCATCTTCAAATGTTTCATATCTGGTTGGCTATTTGATCACGGGATTTTTGTGTGTGTGGAAAACTTAGAATATAAGTTAAATTCATAATGCAGAGATTTACATGTTCTTTTTATTCTTTTCATGATCCATCTGTATCAATATCAAACTATGTTTTAAAAAAATTTGACCCACTAGAACATCAACAAAATTAAATTAAGATGAGTCATTAAAGCAGATGTGAGCAAATAAGTATTATGTACAGAATATCTTCACATTCCTAAAAAATGAACACTTAAGTTGCTTAGTTTCTCTTCTCCCAGTTTCATCAAAGAATTTAAGTTAAAGACATATTATTTAAGCCTCATTTACCCTAGCTCTTCAGCCCTTCATTAACAGATGAAAAATGGGTTTGATAGAAATTACTACTTGTATATAAATAAACAAAAAGAGTCTACTGGCATGCGAGGAAGAAATCACAGTTAAAAAGACAAGTAGAATAATGGGTAGTTATTAAGAACACCACATATCCTCTATGATGAGCTTCATGAAAGTTTCTATAAGTTCCTGATCTTCATTGTTCTCAGCTTTGTAAACATGCAATCCATGGAGCCTGTGTGAATAAAAATAGAGAAATAAAGGTCCAAAATTTCACTTCCACTCTAATAGAATGCTGGATAAGGAAAAAGCCTATGCAAACAAAGGTGGGGTTTTTGTTTGTTTCTGTGTTTTGTTTATTTTTGTTTTAGAGAGAGAGAGCATGAGCAGGAAGATGGTTGGAGGGGTGTGTTAGAGAAAGAATCTTAAGCAGGCTTCACTTTTAGCATGGAGCCCAAAGTGGGGCTGCATCCCATGAATCTGGGATCATGACCTGAACCCAAATTAAGAGTTGGTCACTCAACCGACTGAGCCACCCAGGTGCTCCATAAAGGCTTTTTGAAATGGCACTTAATATCACCTAACTACATTTTTCTTCAAATATTTATTTAGATTCTAGTTAGCTAAAATAAAATACAATAATGGTTTCAAGAGTAGAATTCAGTGATTCATCACTTACATACAACACCCAGTGCTCATCACAGCAAGTGCCCTCCTTAATACCCATCACCCATTTAACCCATGTCTCCACCCACCTTCCTCCATCAACCCTGTTTGTTCTGTATTATTAAACGTTTCTTATGGTTTTCCTCCCTCTTTTTATTTCCCCCTCCTTCCCCTATGTTCATCTGTTTTCTTTTTTTAATGTTTTTTTAAAAATTTATTTCTGAGAGAGATAGAGCATGAACAGCGGAGGGTCAGAAAGAGAGGGAGATACAGAATCTGAAACAGGCTCGAGTCTCTAAACTAGCTGTCAGCACAGAGCTCGACACAGGGCTCGAACCCACAAACCGTGAGATCATGACCAGAGCCAAGGTCGGACGCTTAACTGACTGAGCCACCCAGGTGCCCCTGTTTTATTTCTTAAATTCCACATACATGAGTGAAATCATATAGTATTTGTCTTTCTCTGACTTATCTCACTTAGCATAATGCACTCTAGTTCCATACATGTAATTGCAATTGGCAAAATATAATTTTTAAATTTATTTATTTATTTTATTTTGAGAAAGGGAAGACAGAGATAGGGAGAGAGAGAGAGAGAGAAAGAATCCCAGGAAGGCTCATAGCTGTTGGCACAAAGCCTGATGCAGGGCTCAATCTCACCATCTGTGAGATCATAACCCTTATAAGCCAAAATCAAGAGCCAGATACTTAATCAACCAAACCCCCAAGTTCCCCCAAAATATCATTATTTTTGATGGATGAATAATTTCCATTGTGTATTAGATGTGTATAGATATATATGTATATATCTTCTTTCATCTTCTTTACCTTTGTTACCTGTTGACCCCATGAGAAAGTAAGCCCACAAGACAGCAGGGCCATTGTCTGGTTTCTTCACTCTTGAATTCCCAGAACTTTGAAAATACCTCTTATCTAGTAATATAAAAGCCCACAATATTCATAATGAGAATAAAAACTCAGAATTCTACTAATGACCTGAAGATGCTCTATAGGGTAGAAATTATAAATTATTGGATAGATCATTGAAATAAATTATTATGCATCAAATTCAACTATTTTTGTCAAACCATCTTATTGTCTTTAATTTAATTTGAGAAGTTATATATGTAAATGGTATCACTAATATAGACTAGATTGCCTTCTCCAAACTCACACAACTTACTATGCAATTCTAATTATCACGGAGATTAATATTGTCTGCAAATTACCAGATGGAAGCTGCAATTAGAAATGATTTACATGTGTGAAGTTTCTAGCTTCTTTGCTGCCATACAGCAGACATTCCCTAAACATCATCTCCCTTCTTCTTTACCCTTCTAGACAGTGTTCAATTTAAAGTAAATTAGAATCATATTAGTGAATTTTTCAAGTCAATGATTTAATTTCAGATATAAAGAGGAATTGTATTTGTATGTGAAAATGTAAAATATACAACTTATTAATTTTACTGTCTGGTATACAATAGAAAACATACGGGATTAGGAAACTGGCTGACATAAATTTGAATATAGGCCACATATTTATTAATTGATTAACTTTGGATTATTGTGTTTTTGCTTATTTGTAATTTATCCATATGCAAAATACTAATATATATTGTCAACGTCACAGAGAAGCTAATACACTAATGCTCCCCAAGATGTCCAATTTGACTCATTTTTTAAAGTTTAGACTGGCAATAGTAAGGATTTTAACAAGACTTAGTAAAATTGTAATGAAACAAGATGACACAAACTGCAAACAAGTATACAGAAAGAACACAAAGTAGACATGTCAAAGAAAATATTCAGAGAAGAAAGTGTGGTTACAAACCACTGAGTAGAGACTGACTTGAACTAGAACTATTTCACTTTTAAACAAAATTGTTGTGTCTCATGTTCAACTGGAATTATCCAATTTGGATAATATGTTTGGGTCAACCAAAATAGTATTTCCCTTTCTAAAAAAGTAACTGATTGGACCAACATCCCCTTGATCATTTTCACTGAAAGTGATGTTATCTTCAGTACAAAGAGATCATTGTTTAGGATTGCAGTGCCTTGAATGAAGTGATAACATGAATGTTCTGTGTAGAAAGGAAATCAGTATTCTAGATGGCAACTTTGCCAACAGAGTGATCTTTCATAGAAAAAATGAAATATGTATTGTATTATCGCATCTTGGGAAAATGCAACTTCACAATACTTCAAAACAAAGGTTCTCTTGGGACCTAGCAGTTCGAGTAAAAAGTTTGGTAGGAGTTTTTGAAACATAAATCAATAATATAAGATTTATAGTAGGATTTAATTTTAATTTTTTTAACGTTTTATTTATTTCTTAGAGAGAAAGGTACACACACAGCGTGAGCAGGGGAGGGTCAGAGAGAGAGGGAGACATGGAATCCGAAGCAAGCTCCAGGTGCTAAGCTATCTGTCAGCACAGAGCCCGAGCAGGGCTTGAACCCAGGAACCGTGAGATCATGACCTGAGCTGAGGTCAGACGCTCAACTGACTGAGTCACCCAGGCGCCCCAGGATTTAATTTTTAAGACATAGTTTATGCTTTATCAAGCTTTTCGGACACAAATTAATTTAAATGTATCAAATATTGATATTACATTTACAGATTTGCAATGTTTGGCCTCATTAGCCTTGCATTTTATGAAACAAAGAGAATGTACTATTGTCTGTAATATTTCCCCATTTTGATGTAACATAAATGATTAGAAATTAATAACAACTTGGTGAACCCTCTCAAGAAGTTATAGCATTTGTTATTCTTTAAGCTTATACTGTGTTTGAGAACTATAAATACTAAACTGAATATTAAATACTAAACACTGAAATATAATTCCCATTCCCGCCTACTAAAAGGCTCATTATATAGTTGGATAACCATATGTCACAAATATATGAGTTAAATAATAGCACACACTTTTTGATATGTCTGAGGAATAATGCAATAATTCAGTGCTAAACAGGATCAAAAGCAAGAACAGCTGTTGAGATGAAGTGTTGGGGAATTGCAGATGGACCAGATCAGACTTGGGTAGAAAAGAAATGGGAGTAAAATTAGCTTTGGAGAAACAAAAGTGGAGGCAGAGTAGTAATAAGGTTTATATATGAACTGTATGGTATGAAGTCATACCATATGAGAAGTAGGTTTGAGAAAATGAGAAGTAGGTTTAGAAAAGATGAGCAGAAATTAAAATGTGTACAGAGAAACTTGACTCTGTACTTTGTTTTTCTTTTACCACTTTCATGGGTGTTTGGGCTTGGGTTTGTCTGGTGTTTTTCTCATTTTGGGAAGGAAGATGGCAAAGGTAAGTGTATTTCTCATCATATCATATCAAGGGTACATACTATCAGCATGAATTATCATAAATGGTATTGACCCTGATACCCTGACTCAGGTCATGTTCACCAGGATTCCCCACTGTAAAGTGAATTCCCACTTCCATATAGGTACTTTTTGGAAGTAAATCACTACATGTAGGCCATACTTCAAAGGTGTCCCACTTCTTTGAGTAGTGAGTGTTAACATTATTTGGTGTTCTCTGTGAGCTGTTGCTGCTTCTAGGTCCTTTTAGTGGACAGAGCTATGACACACATACATGTATGTATACTAACTGTGCATAAACACATCTCTACTATATATACAATATGTTATATACTATTAAAACTTATATAATATTGTATTGCATATATTTATGTAATATAGAGGATAGCATGTAATATGTATACATATATATGTCCATTGGTACTTGTATTAAGCTAAGCAGTTCCTGTTGATAGCCCAGCTCCACTACAATACTCCATGATTCATACCAGCCTTTCCCTTTACTTATCTCTACAGAGTGATCTTTTAAGTACATAATTCAGAAAATTTCTTTTCTCTGTTTAAAATTTACCAGCATTCAGGGGCGCCTGGGTGGCTTAGTCGGTTAAGCGTCCGACTTTCGCTTAGGTCATGATCTCGCGGTTTGTGGGTTCAAGCCCCGTGTCGGGCTCTGTGCTGACTGCCAGCTCAGAGCCTGGAGCCTGTTTCAGTCTGTGACTCCCTCTCTCTCTGCCCCTCCCCTGCTCACACTGTCTCTCTCTCTCTCTCTCCCCTAGAAATAAATAAAAATATTTTTAAAAAATTAAAAAAAAATTTACCAGCATTCTCACCAGAATAAAATCCACACTTATAACTCTGACCTACAAAGTTTTATGCTATTAGATAAGCTAAAGTCATCAGTTATTTTCTTAGCAAGTAAGGACTATCTGTATGAGAGTAAAGAAACTGTCTTTAGCTATTTCTCTGTTTATTCATGTAATGAAAAAAAATAACAAAATAAAACAAATACCATATTCTTTTGTTTGAACTATAAATTTCAAAGCCAAAGCATTTTTAATTAATATTTTATCAATCAATTAATATTTAATGAATTATTTGCAATACATCAGTATTATATTGGTAAAAGTAAAATTATTTTAAATTCAGAGTAATGGTTTTCAAACATTTGGCCACCATGAATCCATTAATCTTGTTTGTTCTATACAAGAAACAACAAGAAAAATCAAATAAAGCCACAATAATATGTATTTCATGTGTGGTGTTTGGGGAAGCACTCTTAGATTAGGAAGTTATACTGTTTGCAATTTGTGACTCATGCATCTATATAAAACTCAAGAGAACCTTAAGCAATAGTAAGGTTTAACATGCTATTAGTTTCTCTAACTAAGCTCTATTTAATATAGACATTTCTAATTCCTAATTATGCTTTTAGAAAGAGAAAAGTAATGTTGCATACTTTGTTAAACAGTCCTGGAAACTCACACTTGTCTCTGACAGCTTCAAAACTTCAGAGGCATTTTTCATTACAAATGAATAAATAATATGTAACAGTTGAAAGTTTAAAATTTAAACTCCGAAGTAGGCAAGAACCGATTCCCTATCACCTCTTTGGTTTCATTCATGTGTAGAATATTTTACATGGGCTGCTATTGAATTTAGACATGCTTTTAAAAGTACTTAACAAGTGGGTAAAACTTAATTAACAATCAAAATTCCCTCAGTTTCTTTCCCTAAGAAACAGTGATAGCTTTTTCTCAATGTAGAGAAGAAAAGAAAAAATCATCTTAAGACTGAAGTGAGAGGGTCATGCTTTGCAATATAGCAAATGATATGGCTTTCTGAAATTTTAAACAAATAATATCCCTCATTTTGATAAATGAAATGTATGTCTGTCCCCTGGAGAGAAAATATACTTAACTGTGTAAGGCAAACTTGACCCTATGGCCCATTTCCGTGCATGGCATGACCATGACAGACAGCTAGACACTTATGTCAATGATTTGCCAACGTCATAGCCTTCAGTGTTTCTTTCAACCATAAAATGTTATTTATGACCAATTGCCTGTGGATAAACAGCCCAGTCAGATGATTGACATTAAAGCACTTTCTTGCTATACATAGAAACGTAGCTGCTGAAAGATGATTCTAAAATATGATTTCAGTCTCTGTTATAGCTCACAAAAAGATGCTCAATAAATTAAAAATCTTTTCTCATTCAGTGAAAAGCACTGAGTAAGCACTCTCTTCTAAATGATGCCCACATATATGTCAAGAACTGATTTACACTCTCACATGATTTCATCCAATTGTGCATGTATAATCATTCTTCTACTGATGTGTAATTTCCACAGTGTCATATGATAAATAAGTTGGCCAACATTTATTCTTTTTTTTTTTTTTGCCTCAATCATAAGATATTTTACATTAACTTTGGTTCTGGTTTTTAAGCTTCTCGGTAATAGAGATACTTGGATAAGTTTTTGCTATGACTAGTATTCCTTGATATTTGTCTATGGGTCTTTTGTGAGCCTTCAGAGAAAAACAGGTCATTTCTTGCTATAAAGCATACTTCCGATCATGTTCTAGAAAATCAAAATTTTCAGAGAAACATATTGAAGGAAATTTTGCCACCTTTGTACATTTTTTTGAAAAAAATAATTACAAGGTAATGTATAGAAATTAGGGATTTCTGGTATTACCAAAATTATAGATAATTATAATTGTGTTGTCTATTCAAAATTTACTTTTCAGAGCCTTGGTGTAGCCATAACATTTAAATATTTACTTTTTATTTATATTCCAAATCATGTTCTCTGAGTCGTGTTCTCCTTTTACAGTTACATTGTTATTCCATTTTTAAAATATGTATATGTTTGCATTTTCTGCACTAGTAATTGCTGTTTGTTGCTTAATGAATCCTTTTTAGCTTCTGATCCATGTTAGTAAATTAACAATACAATAAACCATATTTTAGGGGCACCTGGGTGGGTCAGTTCAGTTAAGCATCCAGCTTTTGATTTTGGCTGATGTCACGATCTCACGGTTCATAAGATTGAGCCCCATGTCAGGCTCTGTGCTGACAGTATGAAGCCTACTCAGGATTCTCTCTCCCTGCCCCTCCCCTGCCCTTGCTCCCTCTCTCTCAAAATAATTAAACATTAAAAAAACCCAATATTTTAATAATAAAAGTGTAAATGTAACAAAAGTAAGCAATGATATGTGACTGACATAAAACAGGTTGCCAAAAAGAATGGCACCTCGCTAACATAAGGTGAACAGGGCCCAGTTTACTTCCCAGCCATGCTTATTTCTGTTTTGGCTGAAGAACGGAAAGGTACACACACACACACACACACACACACACACACACTTCACTAATGTAGGTAAATATCAACCTTTTAAATTAAGATCAGTATAATCCTAATCCTCAAACTCTAATATGGGGCTACAAAGCAGTGGCAGACAGGACAAAATCTCTATGTAGAAGTATTCATAAAATACACAAGCAAGTTGGGAAATGTTTATAAATCAGATCGCCTCTGCCTTTTCTTTTGAAATGACCAGAACAGTTGTGAACCTCCTGACAGACAACTGGGGGCTATAAACAGATGATCATATTCTAGAAAAACTTATTGAGAAAAATGTATCCGGTCCATGTTTATGCTCTCTGATTGGAAAGAGTAGTACTTTGTGCATGTGTTGCTTGTGTTTAATGGGATCAAGTACGGTATAGCTTGTGAAATTTCTTCCTTAATTGGGAAGTTGTATCCACATGTAAGCTGTAAGATCGACATATAGTAAATCATTACATAGAGTAAAAGATACTTGGCACTCTACTTTTCTTCTGTCCATAAAGATAGTAGTTTCCACAGTTACATTTTCAAATTCCGTCATGATATAAGCATACTATTTCATTTACATTATGATAAATAAACATATGAAACAGAGAATAAAACTGAAATGTTTTATTTAAATACTCTTTTCCTTGGATTTGTTCCTACATAAAACCATTCATATCAAGGTGAAAAATATTCAGTGTTATATATTTCATTGTGGGATATAATTTTGTTTGAAATATGTTTTAGCATGTCCCAAAGTGTGTCATAATGAATCTTATATTTTCAACTTAAGCTCTAGGATTCCTACATCAAAGGCAAATTTTCTTTCCATAGCATATAAAATGTTTATGATTCCTGAGCAAATGAAATCAGTTAAGATATTATGTATGCAACATAGTTAACGTGCCTTAGAAAGATTAAAGAAAAAGACAACGTGGCATAAAATCCCACATCATAAAAAGCATAAGACTGCATTTCAGTCATTCCTTCCATTAACAGCAGGACCTTCACGACTTGCCTCAGTGTGGCAGGAAAATGTGGGGCAACTGTCATGTGATTAAACTGTAATATCTGCCCACCTCCATCCAACTTCATTTTATAGGTGTTTGGGGAGCCCCTTAAACATGATCTGCCTGCCAGGTAGCTTAGATTTTGAAATGTGAAATGGCTATAAAGGGTCAATAGTTCCTAATGATGAGAGGAGTCAGTCCTACAATATTATGTCAAAGCAGTTTGCTTATTATGTCAAAAATTCTTTTTTATTTAATTTGTTAATGTTCATTATTTTTGAGAGAGAGAGAGAGAGGGAGAGAGAGAAAGCATGAGCTGGGGAGAGGCACACACACACACACACACACACACACACACACACACACAGAATCTGAAGCAGGCTCCAGGCTCTGAGCTGTCAGCACAGAGCCCCATGTGGGGCTCAAACTCATGAACCACGAGATCATGACCAGAACCAAAGTTGGACACTTAACCAACTGAACCACACAGGCATCCCCCAAAACTCATTTTTCTAAGCAAGAGGATGTTTAAATTCAAACAGTTGACATAGTGACAGTACTAACGACAGCTCCTATTTGAAATAACTTGGCTTTATTTTTCTTTTTCAATTGTTTTAATGTCTCAAAAACACCTCAGCTCAAGAAGTAACTCAAAATGCAATTAACATCATTTATCACATTGAAAAACATCTCAAGGCAAGAGACATAGTAATGTCAATTGAAAAAAATATATACATAAAGGCATAGATATATTTTGTACATATACAATACATTAATATTTCTTTTTTAATATAATCTATTGTCAAGTTAGCTAACATACAGTATATACAGTGTGCTCTTGGTTTCTGGGGTTGATTCCTATGATCCATTGCTTATATACAACACCCAGTGCTCATCCCAACAAGTGCCCCCTCAATGCTCATCACCCATTTTCTCTTCTCTCCTCCCTCACGCCCCAATCAACCCTCAATTTGTTCTCTGTACTTAAGACTTTCTTATGGTTTGCCTCCCACTCTGTTTGAAACTATTTTTCCTTCTTCCCTTCCCCCATTGCCTTCTGTTAAATGTCTCAAGTTCCACATATAAGTTAAAACATATGATATCTGTCATTCTCTGACTGATTTATTTCACTTATCACAATGCCCTCCAGTTCCATCTGTGTTATTGTAAATAGCAGGATTTGATTCTTTCTCAATGCCAAGTAGTATTCCACTGTATATATAAGCCACATCTTCTTGATCCATTTCTCAGTTGATGGACATTTTGGCTCTTTCCATACTTTAGCTATTGTTGAAAGTGCTGCTATAAACATTGAGGTACAAGTGCCCCTATGAATCAGGAGTCCTGTATCCTTGGGATAAATTCTTAGTAGTGCTATTGCTGGGTCATAGGGTAGTTCTATTTTTAATTTTTTTGAGGAACCTCCACACTGTTTTCCAGAGTGGCTGCACCAGTTTGCATTCCCACCAAAAGTGCAAGAGGGTTCTTGTTTCTCCACATTCTCACCAAAATCTATTGTTTCCTGAGTTGTTAATTTTAGCCATTCTGACCAGTGTGAAGTGGTTATCTCAGTGTGGCTTGGATTTGTATTTCCCTGATGATGAGTGACGATGAACATCTTTTCATGTGTCTGCTGGCCATCTGGATGTCATCCTTGGAAAAGTGTCTATTCATGTCTTCTGCCCATTTCTTTACTGGATTATTGTTTCTTGGATTTTGAGTTTGGTAAGTTCTTTACAGGTTTTGGATACTAACCCTTCATCTGATATGTCATTTGCAAATATCTTTTCCCATTTTGTTGGCTAACTTTTAGTTTTGTTGATTGCTTCCTTTGCAGTATAGAAGTATCTATCTTGATGAGGTCCCAATAGTTCATTTTTGCTTTGAATTAATTCCCTTTTCTTCAGAGATGTGTTGAGCAAGAAATTGCTGTGGCTAAGGCCAAAGAGGTTGTTGCCAGTGTTCTGTTCTAGGGTTTTGATGGTTTTGTGTCTCACGTTTAGGTCTTTCATCCCTTTTGAGTTTATTTTTGTGTTTGGTGTAAGACAGTGGTCCAGTTTCATTCTTCTTCATGTTGCTGTCCAATTTTCCCAGTGTCATTTGCTAAAAAGACTGTCTTTTTTCCATTGGATACTCTTTCCTACCTTGTCAAAGATTAGTTGCCCATACATTTTTGTGTCCAATTCTGGGTATTGTATTCTATTCCATTGGTCTATGTGTCTGTTTTTGTGCCGATACCATACTGTCTTGATGATTTCAGCTTCGTAGTAGACGCTAAAGTCTGGAATTGGTGGTGCCTCCTGCTTTGATTTTCTTTCTCAACATAACTTTGGTTAATTGGGGTCTTTTGTGCTTCCATACACACTTTAGGTTGTTTGTTTTAGCTTTGAGATGAATGCTGGTGTAATTTTGATTGAGATTGCATTGAATGAGTGGATTGTTTGGTGTAGTATAGACATTTTAACAATATTTGTTCTTCCAAGGTTTTGGAATGTAATGTTTTTCCCATTTCTTTGTGTCTTCTTCAGTTTCTTTCATAAGTTTTCTGCAGTTTTCAGCATACTGATCTTTTATATCTTTAGTAGGTTTTTTCCCAGGTATTTTACAGTTCTTGGTGCAATTGTAAATGGGATCGATTCCTTGATTTCTCTTTCTGTTGCTTCATTATTGGTGTATAGAAATGCAACCGATTTCTGTACATTGATTTTGTACCCTTGACTTTGCTGAATTCATGTATCAGCTTTTTGGTGGAGTCTTTTGTGTTTTCCATGCAGATTATCGCGTCATCTGCGAAAAGTTAGTTTTACTTCTTCTTTGCCAATTTTGATGACTTGTATTCCATTTCTGTTGTCTGATTGCTGAGGCTAGGACTTCCAAAACTATGTTAAACAACAGTGGTAAGAGTAAACATCCATGTCGTGTTCCTGATCTCAGGGGGAAAGCTCTCAGTTTTTCCCCATTGAGGATGATATTAGCTGTGGGCTTTTCATATACAGCTTTTATGATGTTTAGGTATGTTCCTTCTATCCCTACTATCTGGAGGGTTTTTATTAAGAAAGGATTCTGTATTTGTCAAGTGTTTTTTCTGCATCTATTGACGGGATCATATGGATCTTATCCTTTCTTTTATTAAATGTGATGTATCACACTGATTGATTTGCAAATATTGAACCAGCCCTGCAGCCCAGGTACGAATCCCACTTGATCATAGTGAATAAGTCTTTTTGTATGCTGTTGAATTCAATTAACTAGTACCTTGTTGAGAATTGTTGCATCCATGTTCATCAGGATATTGGCCTGTAATTCTCCTTTTTGTGGGGTCTCTGTCTGGTTTGGAAATCAAGATAATACTGGCTTCATAGAATGAGTTCAGAAGCTTTCCTTCCATTTGTTTTCTTTTCTTTTCTTTCCTTTTTTTTTTTTTGGAACAGCTTGAGAAGGATAGGTATTAACTCTGCTTTAAATGTCTGGTAGAATTCCTCTGGGAAGCCACCTGGCCCAGAACTCTTATTTATTGGGATATTTTTGATAACTGATTCAGTTTCTTCATGGGTTATTGTTCTGGTCAAATTTTCTATTTCTTCCTGTTTGAGTTTTGGTAGTATGTCATGTCTAGGAATTTGTCCATTTTGTCAAGTTTGTCCAGTTTGTTGGCATATATTTTTTCATAATATTCTCTAATAATTGTTTGTATTTCTATGGTGTTGGTTGTGATCTGTCTTCCTCCATTCACGATTTTATCTATTTGGGTTCTCTTTCTTCTTTTTGAGAAGGCTAGTTAGAGATTTATCAATTTTGTTGATTTTTTCAAAAAACCAGCTCAGATTCATTGATCTGTTCTACTGGGTTTTTTTTTTTTTTTTTGAATTCTATATTGCTTATTGCTTCTCTAATCTTTATTATTTGTCATCCTCTGCTGGGTATGTGATTTCTTTGCTGTCCTGCTTCTAGTTCCTTTAGTGTGTGGTTAGGTTTTGTATTTGGGATTGTTCTTGTTTCTTGATATAGGCCTGGATCACAATATATTTTCCTCTTAGGATTGCCTTTGCAGCATCCCAAAGGGTTTGGACTGTCGTGTTTTCATTTTCATTTGCTTCTGTATATCTTTGAACTTCCTTAATTGCCTAGGTGACCCATTCATTCTTTAGTAGGATGTTCTTTTCTTTTTAACAGGTATTGTCAAGTTGGTTTCCATATAACACCCAGTGCTCATCCCCATAAGTGCCCTCCTCCATGCCCATCACCCCCCTTCCACTCCCCCCCCACTCCCATCAGCCTTCAGTTTGTTCTCAGCATTCAAGAGTCTCTCATGGTTTGCCTCCCTCCCTCTCTCCAGCTATTTTTCCCCTTCTCTCCCATGGTCCTCCGTTAAGTTCCTCCTAATCCACCTATACTTGCAAACATGGTATCTCTGCCTGACTTATTTAGCTCAGCATAACACCATCAAGTTCCATCCATGTTGCTAAAAATGGCCAGATTTCATTCTTTCTCATCTCCATGTAGTATTCCATTATATAGATAAACCACATCTTCTTGATCCATTCATCAGTTGATGGACACTTAGGCTCTTTCCATGTTTTGGCTATAGTTGAGAGTGCTACTATGAACATTGGGGTACATGTGCCCCTATGCATCAGCACTCCTGTAACCCTTGGGTAAATTCCTAGCAGTGCTATTGCTGGGTCATACGGGAGTTCTGTTGTTAATTTTTTTGAGGAACCTCCACACTGTTTTCCAGAGGGGCTGGACCAGTTTACATTCCCCCAACTGTGTAGGAGGGTGCTCATTTCTCCACATGCTCACCAGCATCTATAGTCTCCTGATTTGTTCATCTTAGCCACTCTGACTGGCATGAGGTGGTATCACAGTGTGGTTTTGATTTATATTTCCCTGATGGGGAGGGATGCTGAGCATCGTTTCATGTGTCTGCTGGCCATCTGGATATCCTCTTTGGAGATGTGTCTGTTCATGTCTTCTGCCCATTTCTTCACTGGATTATTTGTTTTTCAGGTGTAGAGTTTGGTGAGTTCCTTATCGATTTTGGATACTAGCCCTTTTTCTGATAGGTCATTTGCAACTATCTTTTCCCATTCCATCAGTTGCCTATTAGTTTTATGGATTGTTTCTTTCCCGTGAAGAAGCTTTTTATCTTGATGAGGTCCCAGTGGTTCATTTTTGCTCTTGATTCTTTTGCCTTTGGGGATGTGTCAAGTAAGAAATTGCCACGGTGTAGGTCAAGGAGGTTGTTTCCTGCTTTCTCCTCTAGGGCGTTGATAGTTCCCTGTTTCACGTTCAGGTCCTTTATCCATTTTGAGTTTATTTTTGTGTATGATGTGAGAAAATGATCTAGTTTCATTCTTCTGCATGTTGCTGTCCAGTTCTCCCAACGCCATCTGTTAAAGAGACTGTCTTTTTTCCATTGGATACTCTTTCCTGTTTTGTCAAAGATTAGGTGGGCATATATTTGTGGGTCCAATTCTGAGTTCTCTATTCTATTCCATTGGTCTATGTGTCTGTTTTTGTGCCAATACCATACTGTCTTGATGATGACAGCTTTGTAGTAGAGGCTAAAGTCTGGGATGGTGATGCCTCCCATTTTGGTTTTCTTCTTCAATATTACTTTGGCTCTTAGGGGTCTTTTGTAGTTCCATACAAATTTTAGGATAGTTTGTTCTAGCTGTGAGAAGTATGCTGATGCAATTTTGATTGGGATTGCATTGAATGTGTAGATTGCTTTGGGTAGTAATGACATTTTAGCTATTTTTATTCTTCCAATCCATGAGCATGGAATATTTTTCCATTTCTTTGTGTCTTCTTCAATTTCCTTCATAAGTTTTCTATAGTGTTCATCATACAGATCTCATATATTTGGTTAGGTTTATTCCTAGGTATTTTATGGTTTTTTGTGCGATTGTGAATGGGATCCATTTCTTGATTTCTCTTTCTGTTACTTCATTATATGTGTATAAAAATGCAACTGATTTCTGTATGTTGATTTCGTACCCTGCAACTTTGCTGAATTCATGGATGAGTTCTAGTAGGCTTCTTGTGGAGTCTGCCAGGGTTTTCTATGTAGAGTATCATGTTGTCTGTGAAAAGTGAAAGTTTGACTTCGTCTTTGCCAATTCTGATGCCTTTGATTTCCTTTTGTTGTCTGATGGCTGATGCTAGGACTTCCAGCACTATGTTAAACAACAATGGTGAGAGTGGACATCTCTGTCGTGTTCCTGATCTCAAGGGGAAAGCTCTCAGTTTTTCCCCTTTGAGGATGATGTTAACTGAGGACTTCTCATAGGTGGGTTTATGATGTTTAAGTGACTTCCTTCTATCCCGACTTTCTTGAAGGTCTTTACTAAGAAGGGATGCTGTATTTTGTCAAATGCTTTTTCTGCACCTATCAACAGGATCATATGGTTTTTATCTTTTCTTTTGTTGATGTGATGTATCACATTGATTGATTTGCGAATGTTGAACCAGCCCTGTAACCCAGGAATGAATCCCACTTGATCATGGTGGTTAATTCTTTTATGTGCTGTTGGATTCAATTTGTAAGTATCTTCTTGAGGATTTTTGCATCTGTATTCATCACGGATATTGGCCTGTACTTCTCTTTTTTTTCTTGCTGGGTCTTTGTCTGGCTTGGGAATCAAGGTGATGCTGGCTTCGTAGAATGAGTCCAGAAGTTTACCTTCAATTTCCATTTTTTTGTAATAGCTTGAGAAGAATGGGTATTAACTCTGATTTAAATGTCTGGTAGAATTCCCCAGGGAAGCCATCTGGCCCTGGGCTCTTATTTCTTGGGAGATTTTTGATAACTGATTCAATTTCTTCACTAGTTATGGGTCTGTTCAGATTTTCTATCTCTTCCCATGTGAGTTTTGGTAGTGTGTATGTGTTTAGGAATTTGTCCATTTCTTCTAAATTGTCCAGTTTGTTGGCATATAATTTTTCATAGTATTACTGATAATTGCTTGTATTTCTGAGGGATAGATTGTAACAAATCCATTTTCATTCATGATTTTGTCTATTTGAGTGCTCTTTCTTTTCTTTTTGAGAAGCCTGGCTAGAAGTTTGTTAATTTTGTTTGTTTTTTAAAAAACCAACTCTTGGTTTCATTGATCTGTTCAACTGTTTTTTTTTTTTTTTTTGATCTGTTCAACTGTTTTTGTTTGTTTGTTTGTTTCTATATCATTTATTTCTGCCCTGATTTTTATTATTTCTTTTCTCCTACTGGGTTTGGGGTGCTCTTGTTGCTCTCTTTCTGGCCTGCTAAACTTAGCAGTAAACTCAGCAGAAAACTCAGTAGTTTTCAGTAGATAGGTCTGTGACCAGTCTGATATGTTTCCCTTTGTATGTTAGAGCCCTCTTATCCCTAGCTGCTTTCAAAATTCTCTCTTTGTCCCTATATTTTGCCAGTTTCACTATGATATGGCGTGCAGAAGATTGATTTAAGTTACGTCTGAGGGGAGTTCTCTGTGTCTCTTGGATTTTAATGTCTGTTTCCTTCCCCAGATTGGGGATGTTCTCTGCTATTATTGTTCAAGGACTCCTTCAGCGCCTTTCCCTCTCTCTTCCTCTTCTGGGATTCCTATGATACAGATATTGTTCCATTTGATTGTATCACTGATCTCTCGAAATATCCTTTTGTGTTCCTGGATCAGTTTATCTCTCTTTTTCTCAGCTTCCTCTTTTTCTATAATTGTGTCTTCTAATTCACCTATTCTCCTTTCTGCCTCTTCAATCCGTGCATTGGACGCCTCCATTTTATTATGCATGTCATTTATAGCATTTTTTAATTCATCACACTATTTTTAATTTCCATAGTCTTTTTAGCAATAGTTTCTTTGATGTCTTCCATGCCTTTTTCAAGCCGAGCGACTAATTTTATGACTATTGTTCTAAATTCTTGTTTAGTTATGTTGTTTATATCTGTTTTGAGCAGTTCTTTAGCTGTCATTTCTTCCTGGAATTTCTTTGGAGGAGAGTTCTTCCATTTCATCATTTTGATTAGCTTTCTATCTCTTGTTAGTTTTAAAAGCTTATTATGCACTCTGCACCTGAGAGTACTGTTGTATTGAAGAAGGCTCGTTGACTGTCCAGGGCCTATCTGTTCTGGAAGTGTTCTTTGAATGGTATCTCTTGGTCTCTCTTGCTGAGACTGATTATTTTATTTCCCTACTTGTAGTGGTATTTGGGACTCTTCACCATGTGTACTTTGGCTTGTTTCTTGAGGCAGCCCTGGAAGAGAAAACAGACAGACAAACACACAGGGAACAAAGGCACAGAAATGCACAGACACACTCAAAAAACATGTAAACCGAAAGGGAAAAAGAAAAAGAAAAAAGGAAGGGACAAAAAAAGAGGAAGGAGGGAGGACAAATAATAAAAATAAAAATAAATAAAAAATAAAAAAGAAGAAAAGAAGAGGGGAAAAAAGAAAAAACCCGAAACACAAAGGATAGTCTAAAAGGATAAAACCAGAATTCCCAGTTACAAATAAAGAGCCGGATGTATGCAGTGCTGATGGAAGAGCATATACAAGAGAGAAATGCCGGGGGGTGGGGGGTAGGGAGCAAAATTAGAAATGAAATAACCAGGCAGAGAGACTAAGGGGCTTAATTCAGAGACAGAAAGAGGAGAATATGGTTAGAGGTGAAGAGAAAAAATGAAGATAATGGTACTCAGAGAAACTATATAGTCTGATTACTCCAGAGAGAGAGAGAGATAAAAAGGTCGCAGTGGAGGTGTAGAATAAACATCTAGAGAATGGGTTAAATGTGACTGTTTAAGCAAACCAGTGACTAGAGTACCCAGTCCAACAGAGTGGAGGGTTATGAATGAGACAAGGGAAAAAATATATCTGAATACAAAGAATTGATCTAGAATTAATCACGGCAGTGCATCCATATTGGTCTTGTCCCGGGCTCCGGTAAAAAAACAAAAAAAACAAAACAAAACAAAAAAAACCCTGCTCTCCAGCTGAGATGGGCATGGTTTGGTGTAAGTGAGTCTTAGCCTCCACTGCTACCCGTCCTGCAGGCGGCTCCCTGAGGTCCCACCTTGGTGGTTGTGGGGAGAAAAATGGTGGTGACCAAGTCCCTTCTTAAACCAAGCATTGCAAATCACTGTTTTGGGTCTGATCTCCCTGTGCTGAGGGCATAGCCAAGGTGGGTCATGCTCTATATCCTAAGCCAGGTCTCGTTTCCATATCTTAGTCTAAGCACCCCATTGATACTGCCCGAAATATAAACCCACAGGCAGAGTCCCTCTGAGCAGTTACAAGCCTCTCGCCTTCCCATTGGGAACCGAGCTGATCCAGAAAAGTGGCAGTGAGCCAGAAGAGCAGCAGCGTGGCTTCAGGCGCGCCGCTTCCCCTCCAGGTCGAGCTGGCTAGCGAGCAGAGGGGCGATTTCTTCAGGGGTTGCCTGGGACCAGTGCATCCCGCTCAGGGTCAGCTGGACAGCAGGAAACCGGATCCCTCTGTGTCCCGAGACGAGGTTTTTCTCTTCTCCAGGCACAGGGACAGTTCCTTGAGCAGTTTCAGCCATTCTTTCTTTTCCCCCAGACTCACTGCAGCTCCCCGCAAAGCGGGGCCCCTCCCCTCTCTCAGTGTCTCCAGTCCTGGCCCGTTTTTATCTTCCTCAGTTTGCACTCATGCTATAAGGTTTTCTCAGTGGACTCTGTCTCCTTTTCCTCCCAAACTCCTGACTCTGTAAGGGTTTTTATTACTTCAGGCCTTCTCCGTTTGAGAGATGGGGGCAATTGAAACATACGGAGCTCCATACTTCTACAGCATCTTGCCTCCCTCCTCTAGTAGGATGCTCTTTAACCTTAATGCATTTGGAGGCTTTCTAAATTTTTCCTTGTGGTTGATTTCAAGTCTCATAACATTGTGACCTGAAAATATGCATGGTATGATCTCAATTATTTTAATTTTATTGAGGGCAGTTTTATGACCCAGTATGTGATCTATTGGTGAATGTTTCATGTGCACTCGAGAAGAATGTGCATTCTGCTGCTTTGGGATGAACAGTTCTGAATATATCTGTCAAGTACATCTGGTCCAGTGTATCATTCAAGGCCATTGTTTCTATATTGATTTTCTGCCTGGATGATCTGTCCATTGCTGTAAGTGGACTATTAAAGTCCACTGCAATTACTGTATTCTTATCAATAAGACTGCTTAGGTTTGTGATTAATCGATTCATATATTTGTGTAGCATCAAATGGGGGGCATAAACATTCACAATTTTTAGCTCTTCTTGATGTATAGACCTTGTAATTAGGATATAACACCATCTTCATCTCTTGTTACAGCCTTTAGTTTAAAATCTAGTTTGTCTGATATAAGTATGGCTAATCCAGCTTTCTTTTGACTTCCAGTAGCATAATAAATGGTTTTCCATCCCCTCATTTTCAATTTGTAGGTGTCCTCATGTCTTAAATAAGTCTCTTCTTGACAGCAAATAGATGGATCTGGGTTTGTTTGTTTGTTTGTTTTAATCCATTCTGATACCCTATGTGTTTTTTTAATCACTTACGTATTTATTTATTTATTTATTTTTACAAATAGCTTATTGTCAGGTTGGTTTCCATATAACACCCAGTGTTCATCCCCACAAGTGCCCTCCTCCATGCCCATTTCCCCACTCACCCCACATCCATCAGTCCTCAGTGTGTTTCTCAACATTCAAGAGTCTCTCATGGTTTTCCTCTCTCCCTTTCCCCCACCATTTCCCCGCTTCTTCTCCCCCATGGTCCTCCGTTAAGTTCCTCCTAATCCTCCTATACGTGCAAACATATGATATTTGTCCTTCTCTGCCTGACTTATTTCTCTCAACATAACACCCTCAGGATCCATCCATGTTGCTACACATGGCCAGATTTCATTGTTTCTCATTGCCATGTAGTATTCCATGGTATAGATAAACCACATCTTCTTGATCCATTCATCTGTTGATGGACACTTAGGCTCTTTCCATGTTTTAGCTATTGTGGAGAGTGCTGCTATGAACATTGGGGTACATGTGCTCCTATGCCTCAGCATTTCTGTATCCCTTGGGTAAATTCCTAGCAGTGCTATTGCTGGGTCATAAGGGAGTTCTATTGTTAGTTTCCTGAGGAACCTCCACACTGTTTTCCAGAGGGGCTGTACCAGTTTACATTCCCACCAACAGTGTAGGAGGGTGCCCGTTTCTCCACATCCTCGCCAGCATCTAGAGTTCTCTGATTTGCTCATTTTAGCCACTCTGACTGGCGTGAGGTGGTATCTCAGTGTGGTTTTGATTTGTATTTCCCTGATGAGGAGGGATGCTGAGCATCGTTTCATGTGTCTGTTGGCCATCTGGATGTCCTCTTTGGAGAAGTGTCTGTTCATGTCTTCTGCCCATTTCTTCACTGGGTTGTTTGTTTTTCGGGCGTGTAGTTTGGTGAGTTCCTTATAGATTCTGGATATTAACCCTTTATCTGATATGTCATTTGCAACTATCTTTTCCCATTCCGTTGGTTGCCTATTAATTTTCTGGGTTGTTTCCTTGGCTGTGCAGAAGCTTTTAATCTTGATGAGGTCCCAACAGTTTATTTTTGCTCTTGATTCCCTTGCTTTTGGGGATGTGTCAAGTAAGAAGTTGCTGCGGTGGAGGTCAAGGAGGTTGTTTCCTGCTTTCTCCTCTAGGGTGTTGATAGTTTCCTGTCTCACGTTCAGGTCCTTTATCCATTTTGAGTTGATTTTTGTGCATGGTGTGAGAAAATGATCTAGTTTCATTCTTCTGCATGTTGCTGTCCAGTTCTCCCAACACCATCTGTTAAAAAGGCTGTCTTTTTTCCATTGGATATTCTTTCCTGCTTTGTCAAAGATCAGTTGGCTGTATACTTTTGGGTCCACTTCTGAGTTCTCAATTCTGTTCCATTGGTCTATGTGTCTGTTTTTGTGCCAATACCATACTGTCTTGAGGATGACAGCTTTGTAGTAGAGGCTGAAGTCTGGGATGGTGATACCTCCCGTTTTGGTTTTATTTTTCAGTATTACTTTGGCTATTCGGGGTCTTTTGTGGTTCCATACAAATTTTTGGATAGTTTGTTCTAGTTTTGAGAAGTATGCTGGTGCAATTTTGATTGGAATTGCATTGAATGTGTAGAGTGCTTTAGGTAGTAATGACATCTTAACTATATTTATTCTTCCTATCCATGAGCATGGAATGTTTTTCCATTTCTTTGTGTCTTCTTCAATTTCCTTCATAAGTTTTCTATAGTTTTCATCATACAGATCTCTTGTATCCTTGGTTAGGTTTATTCCGAGGTATTTTATGGTTTTTTGTGCAATTGTGAATGGGATCAGTTTCTTGATTTCTCTTTCTGTTGCTTCATCATTGGTGTATAAAAATGCAACCGATTTCTGTACGTTGATTTTGTACCCTGCAACTTGGCTGAATTCTTGGATCAGTTCTAGTAGGCTTCTGGTGGAGTCTGTCGGGTTTTCTATGTAGAGTATCATGTCATCTGCGAAGAGTGAAAGTTTGACTTCCTCTTTGCCAATTCTGATGCCTTTGATTTCCTTTTGTTGTCTGATGGCTGATGCTAGGACTTCCAGCACTATGTTAAACAACAGTGGTGAGAGTGGACATCCCTGTCGTGTTCCTGATCTCAGGGGGAAAGCTCTCAGTTTTTCCCCGTTGAGGATGATGTTAGCTGAAGGCTTCTCATAGATGGCTTTGATGATGTTTAAGTAGGTTCCTTCTATCCCAACTTTCTCGAGAGTCTTTATTAAGAAGGGATGCTGTATTTTGTCAAATGCTTTTTCTGCATCTATTGACAGGATCATATGGTTTTTATCTTTTCTTTTATTGATATGATGTATCACATTGATTGATTTGCGAATGTTGAACCAGCCCTGTAACCCAGGAATGAATCCCACTTGATCTTGGTGGATGATTCTTTTGATATGCTGCTGGATTCGATTTGCAAGGATCTTGTTGAGAATTTTTGCATCCGTATTCATCAAGGATATTGGCCTGTAGTTCTCTTTTTTTGTTGGATCTCTGTCTGGCTTGGGAATCAGAGTGATGTTGGCTTCATAAAATGAGTCCGGGAGTTTTCCTTCGATTTCTATTTTTTTGTAATAGCTTGAGAAGAATGGGTATTAATTCTGTTTTAAATGTCTGGTAGAATTCCCCTTGGAAACCATCGGGTCCAGGGCTCTTATTTTTGGGAGATTTTTGATAACTGATTCGATTTCTTCACTCATTATGGGTCTGTTCAGATTTTCTATTTCTTCCCGTGTGAATTTTGGTAGTGAATGTGTGTTTAGGAATTTATCCATTTCTTCTAAGTTGTCCAATTTATTGGCATATAATTTTTCATAGTATTCCCTGATAATTGCTTGTATTTCTGAGGGGTTGGTTGTAATAAGTCCATTTTCATTCATAATTTTGTCTATTTGGGTGCTCTCTCTTTTCTTTTTGATAAGTCTGGCTAGAGGTTTGTCATTTTTTAAAATTTTTTCAAAAAACCAACTCTTGGTTTCATTGATCTGTTCAATTGTTTCTTTGGTCTCTATGTTGTTGATTTCTGCTCCAACTTTTGCTATTTCTCTTCTTCTACTGGGTTTAGGGCATTCTTGTTGCTCTGACTCTAGTTCCTTTAGGTGAGCTGTTAGATTTTGGACATGCGCTTTTTCTAATCTCTTGAAATAGACCTGGAGAGGAATGTACTTTCCTTTTAGGACTGCCTTTGCCGCATTCCATAGATTTTGGATTGTTGTGTTTTCGTTTTTAATTGTTTCCATATATTTTTTAATTTCATCTTTAATTGCCTGATTGGCCCATTCATTCTTTAGTAGGGTGGTTTTTAACCTCCATGTTTTTGGAGGTTTTCCAGACTTCTTCCTGTGATTGATTTCAAGTTTCAAAGCATTATGATCTGACAGTGTGCATGGTATGGTCTCAGTTCTTTTATATTTATTGAGGGATGCTTTATGTCCCAGTATATGATCTATCTT
Organism: Hyaena hyaena; assembly: GCF_003009895.1. NCBI lineage: Eukaryota > Metazoa > Chordata > Mammalia > Carnivora > Hyaenidae > Hyaena > Hyaena hyaena. Next base: position 46,728 of record NW_024082390.1, on the reverse strand, counting down.
GGAGAATGAGCCATGCGCACTTGAGAAGAAAGTAAATTCTCTGGCCTCAGGATGTAAAGTTCTAAATATATCTGTCAGATCCATCTTGTCCAATGTGTCTTTCAAGTCTATTATTTCTTTAGTGATTTTCTATCTGGGTGACCTATCCATTGCTGTAAGCGGAGTATTAAAGTCACCCTATGTGTTTTGATTGGAGCATTTAGTTTATATACAGTGAGTTATTATTGAAAGATATTGATTTAGTGTCATTGTGTTATCTATAGGTTTCATGCTTGTGGTTATGTCTCTGGTCCTTTGTAGCCTTTGCAGTGTTCCAATCATAAACTCCCCTTAGGATCTCTTGCATGGCTGGTTTAGTGGTGATGAACTCCTTCAGTTTCTGTTTGTCAGGGAAAGGCTTTATCTCTCCTACTCTAAGTGACAGCTATGCTGGATAAAGGATTCTTGGGTGCATATTTTTCTTATTCAGCACATTGAATATTTCCTGCCACATCCTTCTGGCTTGCCAAGTTTCAGTGGACAGGTCTGCTACTATCCTTATGTGTCTACGCTTGTTCTTTAAGGCCCATTTGTCCCTGGTTGCTTTCAGAATTCACTCATTATCTTTGTATTTTGCCAGTTTCACTATGATATGTCTTGGAAAAGACTTATTCTTGTTAATTCAGAAGGGAGTTCTTTGTGCCTCTTGGATTTGGATGTCTGCTTCTTTTCTCAGATTATGGAAGTTTTCAGCTATAATTTTTCAAGTAAACCTTCTGCCCCTTTCTTTCTCCATTCTTCCCCTAGAACTCCTATGATATGGATATTATTATGTTTCATTTACTTACTTAGTTCTCGAATTGTCCCCTTGTGGTCTAGTATTTTCTTGTATCTCCTTTTCTCAACTTCATTCATTTTCCATAAATTTATCTTCTATTTTTCTTATTCTCCCCTCTGCTTCATTCATCTTCACTCTTGCTGCATCTAGTTTATTTTGCACCTCATTTACAACATTTCTTAATTTGAAGTGACTATTTTTTAGTTCCTTGATCTCTGTAGCAATAGATTCTTGGCTGTCATCTACGCTTTTTTCCAGTCCAACTATTAATCTTATGATTTTTATTCTAAATTCTTGTTCAGATACATTGTTTAAATCTATTTTGAGCAATTCTTTAGCTGTCTATAGAATTTCTTCCCGGAATTTCTTTTGAGGAGAATTCTTCCATTTTGTGTTGTCCTGGCTGGAATTCAAACTCCAAGGTCTTAAAGGATCCTGTTCTGCGTGCCCTGGTTCCACCCAGTGGACAAAGGGCCTCTGGCATCTCACAGTGCCACACAGGCGCGAGCAGGCTGGTTTGCTCTGCTCCATATTCTCCTGGTTTGTTCCATTTCACAGTTTCCCGTGCCTCCCAGGAGCTTGGCTGAGATTCAAACCCCGATGTCTTAAAGGTCCTGCTATCTGCCCCCTGGTTCCAGGGTAGTGCTGCTCCACCAGCCAGGTGACAAAAAGACTGGCTGGTGGGCAACCGCAGGGTCTTTTATCCTTGAAATGGCTCTATGTCTTCTTCCCACAGCAGTCAAGGGAGAAAATTGTTCTCTCCAACTGCACCTCTGAACTAGCTACCAAGCCCAGGGCTGGCTCCACTCCTCTCCAGGTGCACACACAGGGAAGCCAGCCACAGTTCAGAGAAAGCACTGCAGTTAGAAATTGGTACTTTCTCCGTTTTTTCCATTCCCCGGTCCATGATTTTTCTCTTGTCCAAATACAATTCTACACTTTCACAGCCTCTCTTCCTTCTTTTTGTCTCTCCACAGAGAGGGGCCCTTCCCCTCTATATAGCCTGTTTTATTTCTCCCTGTTTGTAGTCACTCACCTATGACCTGCTAAATATTCCCCATGTGCCTCTGGAGATGTTTCTGTCACTCTGTAGCTTGGATTCCTGGAATTCCAAGTCTTCTAGCCTCCATACTACTGTGTTTGGGGGACAAGAGAACTTTGGGTCCCCCAACTTCTCCACCATGTTGAGTCCTCCCCCCATACATTAATATTTCAAAGAAAACTGATTTTTAATATCTTTTTCGCAAGCAGACTTAATGGTAAGTTGAGCTAATTCAAAATAAATACTTGCCACTCCAGAGAGAGAGAGAGAGAGAGAGAAGGAAGGAAGGAAGGAAGGAAGGAAGGAAGGAAGGAAGGAAGGAAAGAAGGAAGGAAGGAAGGAAGGAAGGAAGGAAGGAAGGAAGGAAGGAAGAAAACATATTGCTTCCTTTTTTTTTTATTTTTAAAGCAGCTTCTGCAGCTCTTTAAATGTTTTTCAGGAATTCAATGGAAAAGATTGAGTTGGAAGATTCTCTGGCTTTTATTTTACTGATTTAATTTCAAAACTTGTCTACCTCTGTGAGTGATGAATGGGAAACATCTATCAGGTAGATAGAAAGTAATAGAGCTAGAAAAGTGATTTTTAGTTTTGTTCAGAAAGATATCAATAACTCGAGAGAGTTATTTACACATAAATACAAGTCCTAAAGGAGTCTGTTTAGTTACATTTGGGAGATCTGGAAGGGGATATGGAAGAAATATATCTCTATCACTAAGACAATGTTATGACATGAATGAATCACTTTAAAATGGATAGAATATAAATTATTAAATGTCTCTATGGGAAGATACAGTACTCAGTGCATCATAAGTGGGCTTCTGTTTAAATAGCTACAAGGTTGCTATGCAATGCAACAAAACGATAATTAAAAGTGGAAATAATTGATAATCAGTTCAGGATGATTTTTAAGAAGATGCATGACCCTATTAGAAGGAAAACAAACTTGACACATTCTTTTGCAGCAGCTTGATGAGAAGATAAGGAAGAAGACCTTGTATTTCAAGAGTACAAGTAACTAATAATAATAATTAGTTATAATAATAAAGCTATTGTTTATTTATTCATTTAAAATTCTTAATTTTTAGGGGTGCCTGGGTGGCTAAGTAAGCATCTGACTTTTGATTTTGGCTCAGGTAATGATCTCACTGTTTGTGAGATCTAGCCTCATCTTGGGCTAGGTTCAGACAGCACCGAACTTGCTTGGGATTCTCTCTTTTCCTCTCTCTCTCACCCTCCCTTGCTCATGTGCACACACACCCTCTCTCTCTCTTTTCAAAATAAATAAATAAACATTTTTTTAAAAATCTTAATTATCAGAGCAGTTTTAGGTTTAAATTAACTTCAATGAGGCCCAATTCAACAAATTCCCCTTTTATTGAATGTGCTTTTAGTGTCAAGTCTAAGAATTTTTCAAGCTCTAGGTTCTGATGATTTTCTCTTAGTTTTTTCTAAAATTATATTGTTTTATGTCTTACATTTATTTTTGTATGCATTTTCACTTAATTTAAAAAATAAAGTATGAAATTTAGATTGAGGTAGTTGTTTTTAATATTTTTTAATGTTTATTTATCTTTGAGAGGGAGAGAGAGACAGAGCACGAGTGGGGGAGGGACAGAGAAGGAGGGAGACACAGAATCTGAAGCAGGCTCCAGGCTCTGAGCTGTCAGCACAGAGCCCGATGTGGGGCTCGAACCCATGAACCACGAGATTATGACCTGAGCCGAAGTTGAATGCCTAACCGAATGAGCCACCCAGGCATCCGTGATTGAGGTAGTTCTTTGTTGATTTGTTTTTATGCCTATAGATGTCCAGTTGCTCCAACAACATTTGTTGAAAAACAAATTTACATTGAATTGTTTTTGCAAATTTTTCAAAACTCAGTTGTAGATTATTTTTCAATTTTTAGAGAGAGCCAAGTAGTGGAGAGGGGAAGAGGGAAAGAGATATGATTTTAAGCAGGTTCAATCCTACAATCCTGGGGTCATGACCTAAGTCTAAATCAAGAGTTAGACACTCAACCGACTGAGGCACCCCAGTTATAAATATTTTTATGGGCCTATTTCTGTGTTTTCTATTTTGTTCCATTATATGTATCTGTCTGCCAATATGACAGTCTTGATTACCATAGCTATGCATTATGTCTTTACATCATGTACAGTGATTACTTCCACTTTAATCTTTTTCTATTTGTTTTATCATTGCAGGTTTGAGATACTTTTCATGTAAATTTTAGGATACAGTTGTCTATGTATACAATAATACCTTTCTGAGATTTTGACATATATTAAACCAATAAATCAATTTGGGGGAAAAAATAACAGTTTTTACTAAGTTGAGTACTCCAATCTACTTTCTCTCTATTTAGGACTTTTTTGATTTCTTTCATTTGAATTTCTAATGTCAGCATACAGATTCTATACATGTGTGTTAGAGTCATACCTACAAGGATTTCAATTTAGGGAGCAACTGTAATGTATTCTTAATTTTGGTTTCCATATGTTCATTGTATTATAAGAAAATGAAATTAAAAATTTTATTAAACCTTTTATTTTGAATAGTTTTATATTTCCAGAAAAAAATATGAAGACTACAGAGTTCCCTCATACGTTACATTCAGCTGCATCCACCATCAGTAATCCACATTGGTATGGTATAATGTCACAATCATGAATCAAAATTGACATTATTTCATCTAAAGTCCATACTTAATTTTGATTTTCTTAACTTCAAAACAATGTTCTTTCTGTATTCTACTAGGACTTTATCTAGGATACTTCCCTATGCCTAGTGGTCATGTCTCCCCCATCTCTCCCCATGAGAATCTTTGAGACATTTCTGAGGAACAATGGTTTACGGTGACATAAATAGATAATAAATAAATGAATAAAAGAGGAAAATAATCTATGAGGAAGACTGAAAATGATTTATATAGATACTGATATTAATTGTATATTCTATTTTCTGTGTCTTATGATGTATCGACTACTTGGGACCTTGATGGCCTGGGGTTAGCTAATTACAAAAGATAGTAAACAACATGCCTGAGAACACACCTCTCACATGCAAGCAATTGTTCATAAATGCCACTAATCTCAGGCGCCTGGGTGGCTGAGTTGACTAAGCGTCCAACTTCGGCTCAGGTCCGTGAGTTCGAGCTCCACTTTGGGCTCTGTGCTAACAGCTCAGAGCCAGGAGCCTGCTTCTGATTCTGTATCTCCCTCTTTCTCTGCCCTTTCCCTGCTCATGCTCAGTCTCTGTCTCAAAAATAAATAAAAACACTAATTTTTTTTTTAAAAAAAGGATGCCAGTATTCCATAAAAACCACAATAACTTCTTGTTTATGCTTCCCCCTCACACTTTATGCCTCTTGCCTGGCCTTCGTTTCTCCCCATGTGGTTCTGCATAGTGTGGAATGCACCCACCTCTTGGGAATTTTAAGAAATAGGCTTTTCTTTTAAGAGAATCATGCTAGTGCAGTTGTAAATGAGATTAATTCCTGATTTCTCTTTCTGCTGCTTCATTACTGGTGGATAGAAATGCAACAGATTTCTCTATGTTGATTTTATATCCTTCGACTTTGCTAAACTCATATATCAGTTCCAGCAGTTTTTTGGTTGGGTCTTTCAGGTTTTTTCAGGTTTTCCACATAGGATATCATGTCATCCACAAAGATTGAAAGTTGATTTCCTCTGTGCCAATTTGGATGATTGTATTTTTGTTGTTGTTGTTGTTGTTGTCTGATTAATGAGGTTAGGACTTCCTAACTATGTTGAACAACAGTAGTGAGGGTGAACATCCCTGTCATGTTCCTGATGTTAGGGGTAAAGCTCTCAGTTTTTCCCCATTGAGGATGGTATTAGCTGTGGGTCTTTCATAAATTGCCTTTACGATTGGGAGGTATTTTTCCTCCTATCCCTACTTTCTTGACAGTTTTAATCAAGAAACAATGTTGTATTTTGTCAAATGTTTTTTCTGCATCTCTTGAGAGAAGCACGTATTTCTTATCCTTTATTTTACCAATGTGATGTATCATGTTGATTGATTTGTGGATATTGAACCAGCCCTGCAATCTAGGAATAAATCCCACTTGATCGTGGTGAATAATTCTTTTTAATGTATTGTTGGATTTGATTTGCTAGTATCTTTAAGAGAAATTTTGCATCATATTCATTGGGGAAACTGGTCTATAATTCTTATTTTTAGCGGGGTCTTTGTCTGGTTTTGTAATCAAGGTAATGCTGGACTCATAGAATAGTTTGGAAGTTTTCCTTTCATTTCTATTTTTTGGAACAGCTTCAAAAGAATAGATATCAGCTCTTCTTTAAATGTTTGGTAGAATTCCTCTAGAAAGCTATCCAGCACTGGACTCTTGTCTATTGGAGATTTTTGATTACTGATTCAATTTCTTTACTGGTTATGGGTCTGTTCAAAATTTCTATTTATTTCTATTTCAGTTTTGGTTGTTTATATGTTTATAAGAATTTATACATTTTTTCCAGATTGCCCAATATGTTGGCATATAATTTATTCTCTTATTATTATTTCATAAATGAAAGATGAGGGATCACAACCAACAATGCAGAAATACAAACAATAATGAAAAAATGGGCAGAAGGGGTAAATAGATACTTATCCAAAGAGGACATCCAGATGGCTAACAGACACATGAAAAGATGCTCAACATCACTCATCATCAGTAAAATACGAATCAAAACCACAATGAAATACCACTTCACACCTGTCAAAATGGCTAAAATTAACAACTCAGTAAACAACAGATGTTGGCAAAGATGCAGAGAAAGGGGAACCCTTTTGCACTGTCATAGGAATGGAAACTGGTGCAGCCACTCTGGAAAACAGTATGCAGTTTTCTCAAAAAATTAAAAATAAAGCTATACTATAACCTAGTATTGCACTACTAGGTCTTTATCCAAAGTATACAAACATGCTAATTCAAAGGGGTACATGCACCCCAATGTTTATAGCTGCAGTATCACCAATAGTCAAATTATGGAAAGAGCCCAGATGTCCATTAACTGATGAATGAATAAAGAAGATGTGACATATATATATATATATATATATATATATATATATATACAACAGAATATTAATCGGTGATCAAAAAGAATGAAATCTTGCTATTTGCAACAACATGGATGGAACTAGAATGTATTATGCTAGGCAAAATAAGTCAGTCATAGAAAGAGAAATATCATATGACTTCACTCTTATGAGGAATTTAAGAAACATAACTGATAAACATAAGGAAAGGGAAGGAAAAATAACACAAAACAGAGAGGGAGGCAAGCCATAAGAGACTTAAATACAAAGAACAAACTGAAGATTGCTGGAGGAGAGTTGTGTGGGGGGATGGGCTAAATGAGTGATGGGTATTAAGGACAACATTTGTTGGGATGAGCACTGGGTGTTGTATGTAAGTGATGAATCACTAAATTCTACTCTTGAAACCATTATTACACTACATGTTAATTAACTTGAATTTAAATTAAGTGAAAATAAATATAAAAGTAGCTTTATTGTCATGGTCCAAAAAACACCAATACCTCCCCACAAAAAACCTCAAAACATTATCTTATGCCTGATTTTTAAAACCCATAGGGTATATTTTGAAAGAATAATCTGCTGTCATCAAGGTAGAGAATAAAACCTGACTTTCGAAATTTGGGCTGGATATAGTGACTTCTTTCAAACATGTACTGTAAGGAAATAGGGAAATAGGGTGGACAAAGTAACTTTATAGTGGAGAAACTTGACAAGCACTACTTCAGCTTCAACCAGCATGACTTATTACTACTGAGATTTTAAATAGCCCACTTTACACTAAAAGATCCAAAAAGAAATTAAAATTTTACTTAGAATTTTGTAGTTGTGAAAATACTTCATCTTAAAACTTACGTGACGCATCCAAGAGTTATTTCAAGAGATTTTTAAATCCTTAGAAGAGAGTACAGGACAAAATCTTGGAGTTAGCAATGTTTTCTTGGCTATGACACTGAAGGCTCAGGTAGCAAACCAAACAAACCAGGAAAAAACAAATTGGACTTCATGAAATTTTTAAAAAATGCACCAAAGGCTCTATCAATAGAGTAAAAAAGCAACCCACAGAATTCAAGAAAATATTTGCAAATCATATATCTGATATGATATTAATACCCCATGCATATAGAATAGCTAAGACTCAACAACCAAGCAAACAACCTGATTCAAAAATGGGCAAAGGACTTGAATAGGCACTTCTCTGAAGAAGATACATAAATGGAAAGAAGCAAATGAAAAGATGTTCAGCATCACTAATCAGCAGGGAAATGCAAATCAAAGCTACAAAGAGATGTCACGTCACCATTAGGATGGCTATTATCAAAACCAAAAAACATGCCGGCAAGGATGTGGGAAGCTTGGAGTACCCATGCACTGTTTGTGGTAAAGTAAAATGGTGTAGCTGTTGTGAAAAACAGTATAGTAGTTTCCCCAAAAATAAAAAGAATAAAGTTACCATATGATCCAGCAATCCCAGTTTTGGGTATATGCCCCTAAAAATTGAAAGGAGGGTTCTGAAAAGACATTTGTACACCCTATTCATAGCAGCATTATTCTCTACACCTAAAATGTGGATATAACCCATAAATTTACTAGCCGATGAATGGATAAGTAAAATGGGTAGATACATACAATGGAATATTATTTATTTTTAAAAAGGGAGTGATTCTGCAATATCCTACAAAATAGATTAATTTATCATTCCTAGTGAAATAAGCCAGTCACTAAAAGACAAAAACTGTTACAATTCTACTTATGTGTAGTACTTAGACTTCACAAAGTCTAGAAAGTAAAATGATGGTTGCCAGGAACTGAGGGGAAGAAAGGATGAATAAGCAGAGACAAAGGATTTTTAGGGTAGTGAAGCTACTCTGTGTGACACTGTAATGATGGATATTTGTCATTACACATTTGTCCAAACCCGTAGAATATACAACATGCAGAGTGAACTTTGATATAAACAGTGCACTTTCACAGTGATGGTAACATATTAATGTAGATTAATTGCTTGTAACAAATTATCCACTCTAGCTGGTAATGATAATGGAGGAGACTTTGGGGGTGCGGTTAGAGGAGTCAATGTGTGTATGGGAAATCTCTGTAACTTCAACTTATGTTTGTAATGAACCTGAAAGTACTTTAACAAATAAAGCCTGTGGAAAAAAATGAAGACAACCTCATATTTATACAACAAAAGTAGACCAAGGCTTCTGATAAAGGGTAAATTGTGTAATAAAAATACTCTTATGAATTAGGATGTATCACATAACCTAATGTCAAATTGCATAACTGTAACTTCAGATAAAAAGAAATTGAGAGGTGCCTATGTGGCTCAGTCAGGTGGGCATCCAACTTCGGCTCAAGTCGTGATCTTGGGGTCTGTGAGTTCAAGTCTCAAGTCGGGCTCTGTGCTGACAGCTGGAAGTCTGGACCCTGCTTCAGATTCTGCATCTCTTTCTTTTTCTGCCCCTCCCTGACTCGCACTCTGTCTTGGTCTCTCTGTCAAAATTAAATAAACATTCAAGAAAAAATTTTTAAAAAATAAGAAGAAACTGAAAGGGAGAATAATAAATAAATAAATTTTCCTAGCTCCACCAATGTAATTAGTAGTCTTGATGAAATCTGCCAAATTATGTTCCTTGGCTCGAACAATATAGTAAAGATGTTTGAATTTGAATTGCCTTTAGGTCTCCTCCACTCTTAATTACATGTTCAGCCTCTTATGAAATTCATTCAAATCTACAAGAAACAGAAAATCATTATGCCAATTAAATCATTACAGATCATGAAAAAGAGTAATTTCTATATTATTTCCACATTATTTTTAGTAACCCATGACTGTTAATTTTGTGTCGACTACTGGGCCGTGGGGTACCAAGATATTTGACCAAACATTATTCTGTCTGCTTCTGTGAGGGTGTTTTAAGGTAGACTGAAGAATGTATATCCATATCCCTCCCTAATGTGGCTGTGCCTTAACCAACCGACCAAAATGGATGACCTCCCCCCAAATGGAAAAGAATTCCTCCTGCCTGACTGCCTTTGAATTATACCCTCAGCTCCCTGGGTCTAAGCCTGCTGGCCTTCAGCCAGGAACTATCGGCATGTCTAGTAAACAGATAAATAAAAACCCTTTATATAAAATCTATGTGACACTTCACCTGTGTCTGAGGTTCCATTTCCCTAACCAACACCCAACAAATTTCAAACATTAGACTTATTTTTCTATACTGAAGGTGTAAATTTTAATTTTGTTTTCTGAGAAATTGTTCATACTTTTTGCATGATCTCTTTTCGGATCTCTTTTCCCGTGCATTGCTTTCTCTTGCCTTTTGTCTGCTTAGCTATTGCCTGTCCTTATTGCTTCTCAGAATTATTTACACAATCTCAATGTTAATAGTGTTTTTTAAATGATTATTTATTTTGAGAATGAGACAGAGAGAGTGAGCTGAGGAGAGACAGAGAGAGAGAGAGTCACAGAATCCCTAGCAGGCTCCAGGCTCTTAGCTGTCAGCACAGATTCCAACATGGGGCTCAAACCCACAAACCACGAGATTATGACCCAAGCCCAAGTCGGAAGTTCAACTGACTAAGCCACCCAGGCACCCCAATAATGTTTTGTTTTGATTATGAATATCAAACTTTTAGAAATTATAAAAGTACTGTGGATTTATTTTTCACCACCACCCATCTCCAGAATTCTGTTGAGATAAAGAGTTTTTGGTGGGTCTTGATCCTTAATTCATTTTTTGGTATTCATGCTTGTAGACCTGGTCCCTGACCAACCCAGACAAGAGGAGCCTGGGACTTGCATTGGAGTAGTTATTTTCTTTTATTTTTTTGTGGTAAAAGACACAGAAAAAAATGTACCATCTTCACCATTTTTAAGGACACAGTTCAGTGGTATTAAGTACATTCATATTGTTGTGCAGCCTTCACTACTCTCCAACCCCATGACTTTTTGTCTTGTAGAATTGAACCTCCATACCCATTAAACAATGACTCCCTTTTTCTCCCCTTATCTTTTTAGAGTGTCCATAGTTTTGCCTTTTCCAGATGTCATGTCATTGAAATCATACAGTATGTAACCTTTTCAGGTTGGCTTTTTATATTTCGTCATATGTATTTAAGTTCCTCCATGTCTTTTCATGGCCTGATAGCACATTTCTTTTTAGTGCTGAGTAATACCCATTGTACAGACGTGCCACCATTTTGTTTGTCCATTCACCTAGTGAAGGAAATCTTGGTTGCTTCCAAGTTTCGACAATTATAAATATAGTTGCTGCTCCTTTTGGTAAGTACCAAGGAGTACAGTTAAAGTATCGTATGGTAAGAATATGTTTAATTATGTAAAAAACTGCTGAATTGTCTTCCAAAGTGACTGTACTATTTTACACACCGGCAATGAATGAAAACTTGTCCCTCCCATGTTCTCCCTCATTTGTGGCTGTCAGTGTCCTGGATTTTGGCCATTCTAACGGGAGTGCTGTGGTATATCACTGATGATTTAAATCATATTATCCTGGTGACAAATGATGTGGAGCACCCCTTCATAGGCTGACTTGCCATCTGTACATCTTCATTGGTGAGGTGTCTGTAGTTGGCTTGCTTTCTTATTGTTGAGTTTTAAGATTTTGTGTATATTTTGGGTAACAGTCCTTTATCTATGTTTTCTTAAAATATTTTCACCCAGTCAGTGGCTTGTCTTTTTATTCTCTTAACGTTGCCTTTTGCAGATCAGCTTTTAATTTTAATGAAGTTCAGCTTATTAATTCTTTCACGGGTCATGCTTTTGGTCTCATATCTAAAAAGTCACTGCCAAGCCCAAGATCATCTAGGTTTTCTCCTATGAGTTTCTTCTAGGAGTTTTATAGCTTTGTGTTTTAGGATTAGGTCTCTGATCCATTTGGGGTTAAATTTGTGAAAAGTGTGAAGTCTGTGTCTAGATTCATTGTCTTGCACCTGGATGGCCAGTTGAGCCAGCACCATTGTTGGAAAGACCATCGTGGCTCCATTGTATTGTCTTTATCAAAGATCCGTTGATGATACTTTTCTGAGTTTATTTCAGGACACTCTATTCTATAGTTGTCTCAACCGTAATCTTCCAAGACTGCCATCTCTTTGGTTGCATTTATTTCATAAAATTGCTCAGTGTTTTACTTTAATTTTTCCTGTCAGTTTATATTTACACTTGCTTTTATCTTAAATATTGTGAATTTGAAAAAAACAATCTGTCCGTAGTTTTCCCTTATGAGAATTAGCCTTGTTAAATATAATAATAGACATGTTAATCCTAATTTGTTATATTTTTAGTTATAATTGAGTTTATAATGATTCTTTCAGGATATTAATTTTATTTCCCTCTTGTATTTGTATACTGCTATTTTTCTTCAGTCCCTCATAATTACTTTAATGACTCTAGAAGATACAGTGAAATTTTTTTATTTTTTGTTCCTTTAATTTAGCCTGGGAATTTAATTGATACCCCTAAATATAAGAAAATCACCTGGTTTGTTCTTCATCCATGCATACCATACATAAGGAGCACTGCACAAATACAAGTTTATTTGTGACAAATTATCACAAAGTGAATTAAGCATTTAAACAATCTTCAAATCTCTAACTTTATTCTCTCAAAAGGTACCTACTACTCTGACTTCTAAATCTAGAATTTGTTAGTGGTTGAAGTTACCATGAATGGCATTACAGAACATTCATTTTTGTTTGTTTGCTTATTTGTTTTTTGCCTCTGACTTCTTTCATTCTACTTTACATTGTGAGATTTATTATGTTATCTTTTTAACAGTAAATGATTTATTTTGATAGCTGTATCATATTTTATTATATCAATATATTTTCAAAATGGGTACCTAGTGAGTAACAGAATTTATTAACTTTAATTTTAATGTAGTATTTTAACGATCTTTATAACCTCTTAAGTTTCTGTCAAGTAATAGTTCTTCAAACTACATTTTTATAGATTGTTATTGTGATCGTTAATTTTATGTGTCAACTTGACTAGCAGGTGGCTGTCCACATGTTTGATCATTTCCTATTGGTTCTTTTTCTCTGGAATATCCGAATACATTACCCATGTTTTATTTTGGAAGCTTTCCTTTCATATATTTTACATTTATATCCACAACCTCTCTGTAATTAATTTTTTGATTGATACAGAGTAACAATCTTCAGAAGATGAGTTAGATAAATTTGCATAAATTAGTGCAAAGGGTAAGTGTGCATACATCAATATCACATATGTTCTTACTGTTCTTGAAGATTTCTAGAAGAAAACACTAAGACCTTTAAAAGTGATTATGTGAGTGGAGTAAATGATATCATCAGGTGTGGGGTCATAATTTCTTACTGTGTATGAATCAAACAGAATATACAATGGTGGTTATAGTGTGCTTAAAACCTGTCCCTTGCCAGAGGTCTGAAATCATTACTTCGTAGGGTTCCAGAAGAGATTGAGATGAAAAATGCTGCAGGAAGAATCTCTCAGGAACCAATCACTGTCTTTGCTCTTTTCCATTGTTGTGCCAAAGATCAAAACTATAATCCATTTCTTCTTGCTGAGAGAAGAATTTATCTAAAATGTCATCTGAATAGCCTGTAGAAACAGCATGACTGTGACTAGTTACATTGGGTTTTGTTAATAACTTGATGTGGGAGGGGGGGAGGGGACATGCTGTGAATAGGCCAAATAATGAAGCCTGGAGAAATTAGGAAACTCCTTTTAATCCTGGCTGTGATTTCCAGTAAAGAAAACTAATTAAATCAAGGTCAACTTGGGCTCAATTTGATTACTTTACGGCATGACGTGGTGTTGAGGGTGTCTTTGGAACAAGCCTATAAACACTTACTGTGCATGATGGACTTACAAAGCCGATACTTTGAAGACTAACAGCATAAAAGAAGATTTTTACCATATGATCTGAGAATATTATGGCCCTATAGTGCAATACAAGTTAGCACTTCCTTTTCTCATGGAAAAGAATGCAATTATTTAGTGACCTAAAAATGAGGAATGCATCTTTGAGTCTAGACTAATCAAATCTAAGTTTTCTGAAGAAAGATTACAACCAGTAAGACCATGAAGAAAACATGAAAGTAAATAAATGGTTTCCCCCTGGCCAATACATAAAATGTTCCGTGGTGTTGCTAAAATGAAATCCTTGGCTGAGATTTTCTAAAGATGAATTGAGTCAAGATGTTAATGAAATTGATGCGATGTTGACGTTGACTTACACTTGTTGCTGGCATTCAGGCAGAATTCAGAGTTTATATGGAGCTAAGGTTCATTATCTCATGTAATGACTACAATCTGGGGTTCAATTTTTGCATGAATCATGGCAATGACTGTGGCTTTAATGAAGTCGAACTTGCTGATGGCTGTCAGTGAGAACAGCCTACCGGCTGTGGGAAGTGGTACTCACTTGCACTGGGAAGATCACCCTGTGATTCATGGTGAAGGTGATAGGTAGTGGGAAGAATAAGTGATTTGCTGGTAGGGGTGTCGTTGGTGAGAAGGCCACTCATACAGGCACAAAGGAAAGCACCTTCTCAGAAAAGCTCCCTAGTTTAGTGTCCTAATTTTGAGAAAAGCTTAATGCTTCAAAATATCCATGAAATTTCAGTTTTCCACACAAATAATAAAGAATGATAAGCCAAAAATAAATTTTATTTTATTTTGTGGCTTTCATTTAAGTCTGGGATGATTTGGAATAATCCACTTTAAATAATACATTATAAGACCTTTCTTTTTTTTCAAAGAAACAGAAAGCTATCTGTAGTTACTCTCTTACTCTGCTTTTCTCTGACTCTTCTTGCTGAGATTCAGCTTAAAAAGTGTTGGCAAAGGCATCTGACTCATATTAGACACCCAATTAATGCTAGCTCCTTCTACTTTTGGTATTTCCAATTGAAGTAGAGAGAAATGTGAATATCCATTTCTATTTTAATTCTTCAAGAATGAGATCACATACAATTTTTTCAAGAAAAATTTAAGATATATTTTATTAGGGATTTGTTTATATTGTCTCCCAAATTAAAGTAACAGAATTTTGAATACAAATTTAGATTTCTTGTCACTCCTTTTCATGTATTTCTCAAGAAAAAAGGTTTATTTAAAAGACGGAATGCAGCCTATCAAGTTATAGTCACTTTGTTAGAGACCAGTGAAAGAAATCTCTCTAGTACATTACAAGTATACTGCTTTTAATTATGGTAGCTTTCAGATATTAACCAATAGCCCCTGCTTGTTGCCATAAGAGAGAAGCCCTTAGACAGAGGTCAAGGCTTTAATAATTTATTTATGGATCTTATCAATTATTTCATTGATTTCATTTTCCTTGTTAGTTTTATATAACCTATGTGCTTTGTGACGTTTGTGACATTTATTAATGATTGGAAGTGTCACTCTGAAGTCACACTGAGTTCAAATCCCCCTGGAAAACCTTGTGTTAATCTGACCAGTTCCCATTGGTCAGAGTTTAATCATCTGGAAGTGATGATAACAGAATCCATCACCTGGGGTGTTTTTGTTTGTTTAACTTAGTGTTTATTTATTTTTGAGAGAGAGAGAGAGGCAGAGCACAAGCAGAGAAGTGGCAAAGAGAAAAGAAGACACAGAAACTGAAGCAGACTCTGAGCTCTCAGCTCAGAGTGCAGTGTGGGGTTTGTACTCACGAACAAAAAAAAATTATGACCTGAGCTGTAGTCGGATGCTTAATCACTGACCACTCAGGCTCCCCAACATGGGGTGGTTTTGAAGGTGAGATGAGATAATACATAAAAAAGACTAGGACTCTGCCTAGCACATTGTAGATTAATACAACTTACTTCATTGTTGTTGTTATTGGACAAAGATAAATGAACACAGTATAAATTTGTACTCAATTACAGACTGATACACCTGATTTCAATTATATCCACCATTACTATTTTGATTTTGAGTGGTGTTGCACATATTTGGACAATTCAATAATTGCAAGAGTTTAATAATCCCTGTGAAATTCCTTAAGAATACAAAAGTACTTAATATAACTGGCATATTAGGTGTTTAATAGATACTTTTTTGTTGAATATATGGGAAGAGAGTATATTTCAAGATTTTGTGAAAAACTGCCAAACTGCCTGTTATTTCTTATTTACAAACTTTCTTGCTTTTTGTTGTTTCTCCTTTCCTACTAGCCCCATAGCAAAGAAAATGCCTTATGTTACAGTAAGAGCTGGGACAACAATGTGTAACAGCGTGATGTCACAAAACTGTATGAGTTGTATACAGAGAGGAGAACTAAACAGAGAAGGTGACAAATGATTATGGAAACCCTCAGTGACAGTGCTTTGTCTCTAATTCCAACACCAACTAAGATAGTTTAAAATTTGCCATGGATTAGCTGGAAATAGGTTACTCATGTAAAAAAAAAGATACCATAGATGAAGGTAAACCTAAGCTTAGCTTAAATAAACAATTTTAGGGGTGGCTCAGTCAGCTAAGCCTCCGACTTCGATTCAGGTCATGATCTCACAGTTCATGGGTTCGTGTCCCACTTCAGGCTCTGTGCTGACAGCTCAGAGCCTGGAGCCTGCTTCAGATTCTGTCTCCCTCTCTCTCTGCCTCTTCCCTCCTCATGCTCTGTTTGCCTGTCTCTCTCTCAAAAATAAATAAACATTTTAAATAAATAAATACACAATGTAATCAGTGAAATTGAATAGTCTTATTCTGGTGGAGTAAACACCTGACTTGAGGCTGAAAGCTCTGCTGAAATCCTGGCCATGCTGTTTGTTCCCAGTGTTAGCTGCAGTACGGCCTATGAATATTCTACAGGAGGACAGTGATGTTGCAGCCGACTGGAAGAAAAGAGCTGTTCTTCTGGGCGTCCCTCTGACTACTGACTCTCGTCTCTCAAGAGGACATCAGGATGGTGGGATTGGCATGGTCTAGTGTCTGGTCCCAGCATTAGGATGTCAGAACTTGAAATTACTAATTTCCTCAAATTGGTTGTTCTCTGCAAATGCAGGTTGGTGACAAAATACACAAGAAAATAGTGTATGAGCCAAAGGGCAATTTGAAATATAGAATGTAAGGAAAAATTCCAAGGAAATATAGTCAGACAAATGTACTTGGAAGATGCTTAGTGAACACAGAATCAGGAAGATAAAAATGTGACATCTTGGCATAAGTTAAACCTAGTAGTATTTATTCTTTATGTTCTGACATACATTTCTCAACATTTTTTAACACAATGACAATGATTGTTCTTGAACGAATGATAAATTAAAATTGAAGTTTTTTCCAGGACCATTTTAAAGAAAAGAGTAAGTCTGTGATCAGTCTTATAATCTGAAATGATTCCCATGTTTTACTAACAAAATAATTATAGTAATACAATTTATTTTTTGCCAGCAGTGCTTATACTTTGATTTTTATTATAGTAAGGGTTTTTTAAGTTCTGTTTTTGAGATCATTCCATAAGATCTTTTTTGTTTTTGTTTTGGAAATATACAAAACAAAACTCGGGGTTCTTACCTCAAGTTATCACGCCGAATCTAGTAAATGAATAGAGTGGTGACCTACAGAGAGGTCATGAATTCTACCTAAAGTTAAGAATTTATTGGCTAAGTGATTTTGCGCCAGTTCTTTAAACACTCTGTGGGGCACCTAGGTGGCTCAGTTGGCTAAGCGTCCAACTTTGGCCCAGGTCATGATCTCGCTGTTCATGAGTTCAAGCCCCTCATCGGGCTCTGTGCTGACAGCTAGCTCAGAGCTTGGAGCCTGTTTCAGATTCTGTGTCTCCCTCTCTCTCTGACCCTCCCCTGCTCATGCTGTCTCTCTCTCAGAAATAAAAAAACAATTAAAAAAATTTAAACACTGTGTCAGAATATGCATATGAAATTTGGAGTTATTAAAGATATTAAGTAGTCCATATGTTGTTTGGGGCATACATGATAGTAGTGGAATAGTGCATGGCAAATGGCAAATGTAATGTGATTATCAATAAGGACAGATTTTTAAAAATAAATCAAAACTTCCAGTTCCAACCAAGATGAACTAGCCCCTCTGACTCTCAGCCTGCCCCCCCGCCTTTTATTCAAATAGAAAACTGGGGGTGGCGGTTCTGCCTAGTGACTTTGCAACTTGATGAAGGATACTGAGTAATTCCCCTAATCTCTTGTTCCCTCCCGTGTCTCCTGGACCTGCCATCACAAACCTCCAACCTGGAACTGTCACAGGCACAGACAGTCACTCCAGGAATAGCCAAGGGTTAGGAGAGAGCAGAATAAAAATAAGAGAGCCTTTTTGGCAAAGCAGTCCGAATCCACCCAAATGCCGAAGCGCACACTGTAAATTGCATGACCCTCCACACGCAATCCCTCTGGTTGCGGTTTTAGCAAGTACAGCTGGCAACTAATCCTCCATTCCCCATCCGGGGGGAGACAGGTGCTGCTCTGAATGCCCCACTGAGGTAGGATTGTAGGGTGTTGGGGGCTGATCCTCTGGAAACTACCCAAAGAGAGAGAGGAATAATCAAGGCTTTGTCAGCAAGGCAGAGTGGGACCCTGATCTTGGGTCTCCCTCCGCTGGACTGAGGTGATGCTTGGATTTCTCCAAAAGGGCAGGGTTGGCAGGACCCAGCAGAGGGCTGGACCTCTTCCCCACGCAGCATCAAGGACGCTGGGTTCAGCATCAGTGAATGAGGGTCTGCAAGGTGGAGCTAGCCCACGCTCCACTGTGTCTCTCCCCTCCCCTGGTGTCAGCAAGGTGCAGTGCTAAACTGAGCTTCCATTGCCATCCTGTAGCCACCAAGTCATGCACATCTGCGTTCCACTTCCTTGCTGTGTGCTGAGATCTGGGCCCAAGGAGAAGCTGAGCTTCAACCACCAGTTGGAGGCAAAGAGGGAGTGTGGAGTCAGTACTCCCCTTTCCCCAGCCAGGTGTCTGCAGGTATCACCCAAGCGAATGAAGCCCTGTGAATCTGCACTCCCGCTGCCAGGGCAAAGAGGCACCTGCTGCCTCCAGAGGTAGATTGCTTGCTAAACACTAATCAGATAGCAAAAATATAAACAGTGGGATTGAGACTTTTGTAATTTTGTTTAAATGCCCACAATACAATGAAAAAAATCATTAATCATGCAAAGAAGCAGGAAAAGTACAACTCAACTGAGAAAAGATCATCAACAGACACCAAGACTGAGATGAATCAGATGTTGAAATTATCCGAGGAAGATTTTAAAGCAGCCTTCAAAAACTACTCGTCAGGTTTTACAATCTTTAAATAAATTAAACTATATAGAATCTTGGAAAAAACACAGAAGTTAGAAAAAAAGAACTGATTTGAAATTGTAGGATTAAAAATTTCACTGAAATAAAAACACTTACTGGTTGGGCTCAAAAATAAACCAAAGATTACAGAGGGTAGAGTCAAGGAAGGTGAAATCAGATCAATAGAATTAGAGAGAGAGAGAATAGATTGAAGAAGAAAAATAACTAATGGAGACACAAAGACATGTGAGACAATAAAAATAAAATCTTAATATTTATAGTATTGTGTCCTAGTGCCCTAGAAAAACAAAAGAGAGAGTAGGGCTGAATAAAGAGAGAAAGAAAGAATGGCTGAAACCTTCACAAATGTGGCAAGAGCGTAATTTTTTTTTTTTGGCAAATTTTTGGTTGATTTAATTTTTAAACTGCACTTTTAAAACAAACCCAAATTTAGAGATGAAAGTCAAGAATTAAAATATACATACAAAATAGAAACATTAATATTTTCAAATAGGACGAATTGAATAATCATCATAAGGAAACAATAAAACGTCAAGTGACTCAGACCAGATGATTGCTGTCACTCTCCACGATGCTGGGACACGTGGTCTGTGCAGAACACCAGGATTAAGACAACCCAGTGCAGGCTTCCACAAGGCAGGCATGTCCTTAATCCCTGGCAAGAGCGTATCTTAAATGTTCAAGTAACTCATTGATCTCCAAGAAGACTCAAAGAAATCCATATTAAAGCACATCATAATTAAACTTGTGAAGATGAAGACAAAGAAAAAAACCTTGAAAGCAGCTGAGAGAAATTGTGTGTCATTTATAAGGGGGAGGAAATGAGTCAAAGTTGACTATTCGTATGAATCTGCGAACACCAGAGAAAAAGAGTACAACATATTTCCTCTTTAACATCTTTATTGAGTTAGAAATCACCTGTCATACATTCAATTGTACAATTTAATGCTTTTTTTTTTAAAAAAAGTAGATATATGGACCTGTTTAACTGTCACCAAAATCTAATTGTAGAACATTTTTATTACTCAAAAAAAAAAAAAAAAAACCAATAGCAATTATCAGTCACTTACCATTCTCTTCCACACCCTACCCTACAAGCACTCGTGTACCTGCTCTCTCTACAGATTTTCCTATTCTGGAAATTTCATATGTGTGAAGCAAACTACTTGCTCTGGTCTTTTTGGGTTGGATTCTTTCACTTAGCATTGTAATTTCGAGTTTCATCCCTGTTGTAACTTATGTCATTACTGCAAATTTATTGACAAATTATATTTTATTGTATATATATATGTATATATTGTAATTATGTATATATGCAAATATTGTAATTGTGTGTGTGTGTGTGTGTGTGTGTGTGTGTGTTTGTGTGTAATGGTATTTTACTTATCCATTCTTCAGTTGATGGATATTTCAGTTGTTTGTGCTGCTTAGTTATGATGAATAATGCTGCTATGAATAATTGGTTTTTGTGTGTGTGTGGATATTTTGTTTTCAATTCTCTTTAAGTACAATCAGAATATAGACCTAGGAGTGAAATTGGTGGGTTACATGATAACTAGCAATTTGAGAAGCTACCCTTTGACTTTTCTCGGTGGCACCCATTTCTCAGACTCTCCTTATTTTTTATGACCTTGACAGCTTTGAAGAGTACTGCTCAGGTATTTTGTAGAATGTCCCTCTAGTGGAACTTTTTTGATGGTTTTGTCACTATTAGATTGGAGTAATGTGTTTATAAATGAAGTCACAGAGGTAAAGTGCCATTTTCATCCCCCCCCCCCCAGGGTTATATACAATCAATATGATTTATCACCATTGTGGTTGATCTAGATCATTTGGCTGCAGTAGTATTTCTTAGGATTCTCCACTGTAAAGTTCCTCTTTTTATTTCCTCTTCCTCGTATGTTTTGAAAGGAGATCATAGACAGATGGCAATGCTTAAAAAGTGGGGACTTTGGTCCTTTATTTATTTCTGCAATCCTTTATTTATTTCAGTATGGACCCATGGATATTAAATTTACACATTGAAGTATAATCTAATAAGTTTTTGCTTATCTTGTTGCCTTTTCTATCTTTAGTTGTTATGATATAAAACACTTTTATTACCTCTAAAATTTCTCTCATGATCTTGTAGTATCAAACACTTCTTAAAAACCATGTTTGCCTTCCATCCCTACATATTTTTCTTTTCCACCATGTCATATAAGTGAAAAATAAATAGAGTTTCTTATAAATTGAATATTTTTATGTAGCCTTTTGAATTTGACATGCAATCATCTTATTGCATCTATCAGCAGTTGTTCATTTTTATTACAGAATGGTATTCCATTTATGGCCCTACCTCAATTTATTATCCATTCAAAAGGTAAAAGATATATAAGTTCTTTCCTCTTTGTATAGTTATAGATAAAGCTGATATAAACATTTATATGTGGGGTTTTTTTTATGAATATAAGCTTCATTTTCTTCTGGATAAGTGCCTAAGTATAGGATTGCTGAATTGTATAGCATACATAGGTTTAAATTTGTAAGAAACTGACAAAATATTTTGCAAAGTAGCTGCACCACCTAACATTCAGACTTGTTACTGTCAGTTTTTTTTCTCAAATTTTCTAATAAGTACGTTTTAAAGCTCATTGCAGTTGTAAAATACATTTCTCTAATAACTAATCATGTTGACAGTCTTTTCTTGTCATTGTTTGGCATTCATACATCTTCTTTGGTGATATTCCTATGCAAGCCATTAGCTCAATTTTTAATTATGTGTTTTATTATTTTTGAGAATGTTTATATTTTATAGATAAATTTACATTATCATTTATATATTTAAAATAGTTTTACCTTCTGTTGTGTATTTTGCATTTTAAAAATTTATTTCAATTTCAATATTTATTTATTTTTGAGAGAGAGAGAGAGAGAGAAAGCAGGAGAGGGGCAGAGAGAGGGAGACATAGAATCTGAAGCAGGTTCCAGGCTCTGAGCTGTCAGCACAGAGCCTGATGCGGGGCTTGAACACATGAACCGCAAGATCATGACCTGAGCTGAAGTTGGACACTCAACTGACTGACCCAGGTGCCCCAGTATTTTCCATTCTTATCAGCCTATTTTGAAGAACAGAAATTCTTGATTTTGATGAAGTTCAACTAACTATTACTATTATTTTTTAAGGATTGCACCTAATTAATTTATGCATAACCCAGGATACACAGATTTTTTTTTTATGTTTTCTTTGAGAATATAGTTTAGGTGATATGTCTAAGCCTATGGTACATTTGTATTTAATTTTGTATTCTAGGCGAAGTATGGATGGAAACTCTTTCCTTCCTTCCTCCCTTCCTTCCTTCTTTCTTTCCTTCCTTCCTTCCTTCCTTCTCTCCTTAATCCTTAGCTCTCTTGTTTCTTGCTTTCATTCCTTCTGTCCCTCTAGTCCTTCCTTTTTCTCTTCTCTCCCTCTTTATATTTCTTTTTCTTTTGTTGCCTCTTCTTTCTTTCTTTCTTTCTTTCTTTCATGGTGATATTCAACTGTGTAGTCTTTCATATATTTGAAAGACTCTCCTTTCTATCTTGAATTGATTTTGCATCTTTGTGAAAAATAAACTTACCATATATTTGTGAGTCTAGCTCTGGATGCTGTTCCTTTCCATTGATCTATGTATCTATTCTTTAGTCAATAACACATAATCATGATTATGCTGGAAATCAGATAGTTTAGGTCCAAATACACTCTTATTAGCATTGTTTTAAGAATTCTTATTCCCTTTGTTTTCATATAAATTTCAAAAAATGATTGTCAATTCCATTAAAAATTTGCTGGGAGTTTGACAGAGATTGGTTCTATAAATTGTTTTCAAGAGAATTAAATATCAGATTTTGGGTAGAGGAAAAAATGAGGCAGAGTAGGAGGACCCTAGGCTCATCTTGTCCCTCTATCAAAGCTAAATAAATACCATATCATTCTAATTACTCTGGAAACCAACATAAAGACTGACAAAACAAACTCCACAAGTAAAGAAAGAGAAGAGGCTACTTTAAAGAAGTTAGGACAGGGGCGCCTAGGTGGCTTAGTCGATTAAGCGTCCGACTTTCGCTTAGGTCATGATCTCGCAGTTCGTGGGTTCGAGCCCCGCGTCGGGCTCTGTGCTGACTGCCAGCTCAGAGCCTGGAGCCTGTTTCAGAGCCTGTGACTCCCTCTCTCTCTGACCCTCCCCTGCTCGCTCTGTCTCTCTCTCTCTCTCCTATAAATAAATAAAACATAAAAAAATTAAAAAAATAAAAAATAAAAAAAGAAGTTAGGATTAGTGAAGATGTGTTGTAGGGAAGAAGCAGATAATGTGTGCTGTGGAGGGGAGAGAGCTGTGGTCAGGCATGAGAGAGAGGGGCACAGAGGGGCATGCACAAAGAGAACACTTCCTCAAAGCCATTTGCTAGGAAAAAGAGAGCGGTTGATTTTTATTGAATTCTTGTAATCAGCAGGGCTTAATGACTGGAGTTTTAAAGGTCAGAGGGCTTTAAGGATAGAGCCCACAAAAAGGATAGAGCCCTGAAGGCATTGCACTGCTCCCATAAAGAAGGCAAGCAAATAAATTGGAGGCAGACAGTATGGAAACAGTGATCTGAAAAATGCCTGTACATACAGCAGGAGGTTATTCACTCACTCTTCTCAGAGTGCTTCCCTGAGAGGCAGCATTCACAGACACCTCTCTGAGAACTAAGGAGCCAGCAGGCGCCATTTTCCTCCCTTACCCCTCAACATAAACACAGAGCCACCTGCTGTAAGCAGTACAGCACCCTATCTCCCCCGGGCTACCTAACCTGCTTCCTCTGGGTCCATATTCCTGCACTCTGGTGAGACAGCCTTTCTCAGTCACGTTTGCCTTTGTCCCAGTGTGACAGGTCCCTCCCCAAGAAGACCAGCAGAAACTCCTGCCCACACCGCATCTCCTGACCAGAGAATTCAGTAGGATCTCAGTTCCTTTTTTTTTTTTTTTAATTAACGTTTATTCATTTTTGAGAAACAGAGTGCAAGTGGGGGAGGGGAGGAGAGAGAGGGAGACAGTATCTGAAGTAGGCTCCAGGCTCTGAGCTGTCAATAAAGAGCCCAATGAGGGGCTCAAACTCACAAATCCTGAAATCATGACCTGAGCCAAAGTCGGATGCCCAACTGACTGAGCCACCCAGGCTTCCCAGTAGAATCAAAATTCTAATGGAAGTAGTTTCAGGTCTCATTTAACAAGCAGACTAGAGCACACTTAATTAAAACTTGCCATATTCTGGCCAAGGGCCAAACAGTTCCCTCCTGAGGCAAAGAGAGCCACTTCAGATGACTGGCCCAAAGGGTAGAGCAGCCAGAACACAACAGCAGAGCACTTGCAGCACACACCAGACATACTCCCTGAAGCACTAGGCCTTGGGAACTACATGACCTCTTCTTTATAAAGCCATTACTCTCAGGAGCAAGACACATAACTGGCTTTTCTAACACAGAAAAGAAGGCAGAGGCTTAGATAAAATACTAAGACTGAAAAATTCATCACAAATTAAAGAACAAGATAAAGCCATGGCCAGAGATCTAAATGAAATAACATGCCTGATGGAGAATTTAAAGCAACAATCAGGATACTCACTGAACTTCAGAAAAGAATAGAAGACATCAGGGAAACTTTGACCACAGAGATAAAAGAGTTAAAAAAATAATCAACCAGAGATGAAGAATGCAATAATTAAGACTGGAAATAGGCTTGATGCAATGAACAGCAAGTTGGAAGAAACAGAGGAACAAATGACTGATATAGAAGACAAAATAGTGGAAAATAATAAAGCTGAACAAAAGAAAGAAAGAATTATGGAACACAGGAATAGACATAGGGATCTCAGAGAATCCATCAAACTTAATAATATTCATATTATAGGAGTCCCAGAAGAAGAAAATAGGGAAGAGGGGACAGAAAATTTATTTCAAGGAATAATAGCAGAAATTTTCCCTGTTCTGGGTAAGGAAACAGACATCAAGATACAGGAAGCACACGGAGAACTCCCATTAAAATCAACAAAAGCAGGCCAACACCAAGTCATATGATAATTAAATTAGTAAAATATAGTGATTAAATGAAAAGTCTTAAGAGCAAACAAAAGGAGTCCTTAATTTACAAGACTTACAAGAAAAGACATGTAAGTCTAGCTGAAAATTTCTCAACAGAAACTTCCCAAGCCAGAAGGGAGTGGCATGATGTATTCAAACTGCTGAAAGGAAAAAATCTGCAGCCAAGAATATTCTTTCCAGCAAGGCTATTATTCAGAATAGAAGGAGAGATAAAGAATTTCCTGAACAAATGAAAACTAAAGGATTTTATGATCATTAAACCAGCCCTACAAGGGACTCTTTGACTGGAAAGGAAAGACTAAATGTGACAGAGAGAAGAGGAACAGAGAAATCATCAGAAGCAATCACAAAACCAATAATAAAATGATGATAAATACATATCTGTCAATAATGATTTTGAATGTAAATGGATGAAATGCTCCAATCAAAAAGACATAGAGTGTCACAATGCATAAGTAAACAAGACCTATCAATATCTTGTCTACAAGTAACTCATCTTAGACCAAAAGATACCTGCAGACTGAAAGTGAGGGGGTGGAGAAAATTTTCTCATGCAAATGGATGTCAACAGAAAGCTAGAGTAGCAATAAACATATCAGGCAAAGTCGACTTTAAAACAAAGACTATAGGGGCACCTGGGTGGCTCAGTCCGTTAAACGTCCGACTTCGGCTCAGGTCATAATCTCAGGGTTCGTTGGTTTGAGCCCCGTGTTGGGCTCTGTGCTGACAGCTCAGAGCCTGGAGCCTGTTTCAGATTCTGTGTCTCCCTCTTTTTCTGACCCTCCCCTATTCATGCTATCTCTCTCTCTCTTTCTCAAAAATAAATAAAACATAAAAAAAATTTAAAAACCAAAAAACAAAGACTATAATAAGAGACAACTGAAACAGGATGAAATAGAAAACTTGAATAGAATGATGACAAGCAAAGCAATTGAATCAGTAATAAAAAATCCCCCAAGAAACAAAATCCCCCAACAAACAAAAGTCCAGGGCCAGATGGTTTCCCAGGGAATTCTATCAAACATTTAAAGAAGAGTCAATACCTACTCTTCTCAAACTGTTCCAAAAAATAGAAAAGGAAGAAAAATTTCCAAACTCATACTGTGAGCCCAGCATTACCCCAATACCAAAATGAGATAAAGACTCCACTAAAAAATCGACCTATAGGCCAAAACCCCAAATGAACATCAATGCAGAAATTCTCAATAAAATACTAGCAAAAAATCATTAACCATGATCAAGTTGGATTTATTTCTGGGTTGCAAGGGTGTTTTAATATTCACAAATCAATGAATATGGTACACAGCATTAAGAAAGAAAGGATAAAAACCACATGATCATTTTAATAGATGCAGAAAAAACATTTGACAAAGTACAATATCCACACATGATAAAAACTCTCAACAAAGTAGGGATACAGGGAAAATACCTCTACATCATAAAGACCATATATGAAAAACCCACAGCTAATATTGTCATTATTGGGGAAAAACTGAGAGCTCTCCTTCTATAATCGGGAACAAGACAGGATGTCCACTCTCACTACTGATTTTCAACATCATATAAGAGGTCCTAGCCACAGCAATCAGACAAGTAAAAAAAAAAAAAAAAAAAAAAAATAAGGAAGTAGAAAAAAAAAAAAAAAAAAAAAAAAAAAACCAAGAAAGCCATCCAAATTAGCAAGAAAGAAGTCAAACTTTCACTATTTGTAGATGACAGGATAAACTGTATAGAAAATTCAAAAGACTCTACCAAAAAATTTCTAGAACAGATACACACATTCGTTATAGTCCCAGGACCTGAAGTCAACATATAGAAATCTGTTGCGTTTTCATCACTAATAAGGAAACAATGGAAAAAAATCAAGGAATCAAGCCAATTTACAATTGCACCAAAAACTGTAAGATACCTAGGAATAAACCTAACCAAAGAGGTGAAAGACCTGTACTCTAAAAACTGTAAGATACTGATGAAGGAAGTTGAATAGGACTCAAGAAATGGAAAAAAACTCTCCATGCTCATAGACCAGAAGAACAAATATTGTCAAAATATGTATTCTACACAAAAGAATCTACATATCTAAGGAAATCCCTATCAAAATATCACCAGCATTTTTCCCAGAGCTAGAGCAAACAATCCTAAAATTTGTAAGGAAACACAAAAGACCTCAAATAGGCAAAGCAACATTGAAAAAGTAAAACAGGGAACTCTGGTGGCTCTGTCGGATAAGTGTCTGACTCTTGATTTCATCTCATGTCATGATTCCAGGGTCATCAGATTGGCCCCATATCGGGCTCCATGCTTAGATTGGAACCTGCTTAGGATTCTCTCTCTCTCCCCTCTCTGCTTTTCTCCCCCAATTTCTCTCTGAACAAACAAACAAACAAACAAACAAACAATAAGAAAAAGAAAGAGAAAAAGATCTGGGGTCATCACAATTCTGGACTTCAAGTTATATTACAAAGTTGTAGTGATCAGAACCATATGCTACTGGTACACACAAAAAAACACAGTGATCAAGATAACAGAATAGACATCCAGAAATGAACTCACAACTTTCTGGTTAATTAATCTTTGACAAAGCAGGAAAGAATATCCATTGGGAAAAACACAGCCTTTTCAAAAAAATGGCATTGGGAAAACTGTACACCAACATGCAGAAGACTGAAACTGGACCACTTTATTACAACATACCCAATAATAAATTCAAAACTGATTAAAAACCTAAATATGATGTGGGAAACCATTAAAATCCTAGACAACATTGTAGGCAGTAGCCTTTTCAATGTAGCAACTTCTTACTAGATATGTCTCCCGAGGCAAGGGAAACAAAAGCAAAAATAAACTATTGGGACTACATCAAAATAAAAAGCTTCTGCACAGTGAAGAAAACAATCGACAAAACTGAAAGGCAAACAAAAACTACCTACTGAATGGCAGCAGATGTTTGCAAATGACACGTGTGATAAAGAGTTAGTATCCAAAACGAATATATAATGAATATATAAACTCTACACCCCCAAAATGAATAATTCAATTAAAAAATGGGCTGAAGACACAAAGAGATATTTTCTCAAAGAAGATATCCAGGTGGCCATCAGACACATGAATAAATGCTTATCATCAGGGAAATACCAATCAAAACTACAATGAGATATGATCTCATACCTGTCAGAATGGCAAAAATCAACAACAAAAGAACAATGGGTGTTGTTGAGAATATGGAGAAAGGGGAACCCTCTCACACTGTTGGGAATGCAAACAGGTACAGCCAATCCGGAAGCAGTATGGAGACTCCTCAAAAAGTTAGAAATAGGACTACCCAACGATCCAGCATTTGAAGCACTAGTTATCTACACAAAGAATACAAAAATACTAATTTAAAGGCATACATGCATCTATACTACCCAAATTATGGAAAAAGCCCAAATGGAAACAGCCCAAATGTCCATGGACTGAGGAATGGATAAAAAAGTGGTGTGTGTGTGTGTGTATCTATATCTATCTCTATCATCTATTTATATCTATCTATATCTATAGATATATAACAGAAGATTACTCATCCATAAAAAAGGATGAAATCTTGCCATATTCAATGAAATGGATGGAACTAGAGAGTATTATGCTAAGCAAAATAATCCAGTCAGATAAAGACAAATACCATATCATTTCACTCATATGTGGAATTTAAGAAAAAAACCCAATGGGCACAGGGAATGGAAGAGAGAAAGAGAGGAAACAGACTACTAACTATAGAAAACAAACTAATGGTTACTATGGGGGAGATGAGTTGGGGAGATGGGTTAAAAAAGTGACAGGGATTATGGAGGGCACTTGTGATGGGCACCAGGTGTTATATGTAAGCGTTGAATCACTTGAAAGTAATGTAAACTAACTGGAATTTAAATAAGTAGCTTTTGGCTTACATGACATGTGCTTTTTTCTACATAGAGAAACATTTCATGTATTGGTAATACTGTCAGTAGTTCTATATTTTATATATCAAATCCAATTGTCCATTAGTAACATATAAAGATAAGATACAATTGATACTTTAATACTGATATTGTGTCCTTTGAGCTTGTTTCTTTTTAATTTAAAGTTTATTTTACTGATTTGGAGAGACAGAGAGAGAGACAGAGGGAGGGAGAGAGAGCACACAGGAGGGGCAGAGAGAGAGAGAGAATGCAAGCCCACTCTGCATTGCCAGTGTGGAGCCCTATGAGGGGCTCAAACTCACAAATCAAGAGTCACTTGCTTAAAGGCACATCCTCTACCTCCCACCCCTGAGCCACTGCCTAATGAGCTTTGTGAAAGTCAAGTTCTTAAAATTTTTTGGTATATATGGGGGGATATGCCAAATAGACAATTGTGTTATTGGTGAATAGAGAAAATTTTATTTCTGCATTTCTAAATCATATGCCTTTTATTTCCTTTTCTTATGTTCTTACAGTGTGTAGGGCTATGAGTATGGAGTTGAAGAAGAGTGGAGAAAGAACATCGTTGCCTTGTTCCCAATCTTTGAGTGAAAGCCGTCTTTCACAAGTAAGTATAATTTTAGCAGTTGTTTGTTTGCTCACCTTTGCCCTTTATTAAGGTTAAGGCATTTTCTTCTCTTCATGGCCTGCAGAGGCGGTTTACCATGAATAGCAATTGATAGTTTTTCTATTTTTCTGTTGCATTTACTGAGATGGTCTATCATGTGCTATTTTCTTATAAATAATTATGTTCCCATTGAGAAGTACCTCCCTTCTTTTCTAATGTAACACCTTCAGCACCCATTTCACTTATATTTCCCAGTTCTTTTTCTAAAACTAATTAACAAAAAATACAATAAGTTTGATATGTAAACTCTCTCTGCGGTCTGTCTCACACATTGGATTTCCGAGGCACACTGCCCTCTGGGTCGACACCGAGGCGGCAGGCACTAAGCGTTTCACAGCGGTGCTTAAGGAGCATTGACATTCCTTTTCTCAGCAAATACTTCAGGTGAGGCCAGTGCAGACTCTCTAATCAGGCGGATTAAAAGGAGAGCCCTCTGCAGTGACACGGGGATTCACTTGTTTGGTAATGTGGAAGTCTTAGAGCCTGAATCTCCCCAGTTAACATTTCACCTGTCAGTGGTTCAGGTTGTGCAGCATGATTTATGTTCTACCTATGAAATTTCACATAAGAGGAAGAATTCTACATGATATTCACAGCAGTATTCCGGACCTGACTCTGATTTTCTCCTCCCTTTGCTCTGATCCACGGGGCATCGATGGTTTGAAATTATTTTCAGGCAGTTTTAAAAATATGCACACTTGATGATCATAATTTGGAAGAAATTAAGATTGGACTTTGTAATTTTAACTACCTGTTACCCATCGGAGCGTTGTAGGGTCATAGTCCCAAGAGTCCAAACAGAGTTTTGTTCTTGACCAACACTTCATCTAGGTATCCATTTCCCTGCTGGTATCCAGAGCTATCAAATATCCTCTAGTTTAATGCTAATTCTGACTGGCTTTCAATCAATTAGATCAGATATTAAATACTGTTTTTTAATAACAGTTACTATATTAATCTGGTCTTAGTTGCGGACCACTACATTCTTTTTCTTTTTTTTTTTTAGCTGAAGCAGGAAGGGCTTTCTTTTTTTTTTTTTTTTTTAAATGTTTTATTTATTTCTAGGAGACAGAGAGAGACAGTGTGAGCAGGGGAGGGTCAGAGAGAGAGGGAGTCACAGACTGAAACAAGCTCCAGGCTCTGAGCTGGCAGTCAGCACAGAGCCCGATGCGGGGCTCGAACCCACGAACCGCGAGATCATGACCTAAGCGAAAGTCGGACGCTTAACCGACTAAGCCACCCAGGCGCCCCGAGGGAAGGGCTTTCTTAAGTAATGTTATATGTTAAAGCTAACTTGAATGATGAAGTCATATTAATTTGTAGACATTGAAGAGATATTACATGCAGGTTTAAGGATTAGGTGTAAGGGGGCGCCTGCGTGGCTCAATTGGTCACATGTCCAACTTTGGCTCAGATCATGATCTCATGGTTCATGGGTTAGAACCCCACATTAGTCTCTGTGCTGACAGCTCGGAACCTGGAGCCTGCTTTCTCTCTCTGTTCCTCCCCCACTTGTTCTCTATCTCTCTCTATCAAAAAGAAATAAACATTAAAAATTATATTAAAAAGATTTAGGTGTAAGTAAAAAGATAGTTTACATATTTAACTGATACAGTAACACTGTGTCTTCACAAGATGGAATGTATCTTTGACCTAAAATAAATAGAAACTTGTATTTATTTGATTGTTGCATATATGTCCTAATGTTTTTGGTGGGAGCTTTTATCCACAGTTAGTTATAAGACTCTTGACTGGTGGCTTGGTTGTATAGCCAAGCAGATTGGAAAACATACAGAGGATACTTTTTGATAGGACGGCTACCACACAGAAATTGCTTAAGGCACCAATGCACTAAACACATCAGAGATTCTAAAGCTCTGTATTTATTTCAAAGCTATTTTTTCCTTGAGTGAAATCACTAAAACTGATACTCTTTGATATTATCAAGCAAATTTACCAACTTTCACTTTAGTAAGTTTTCATTTTGTTCTCTTACCTACCAAGTCAATCGGTTATGACCTGGAATCAAATATCTTCTTAGACACTCTTCCTGTCATAGATATGGATTAATAATCATCCATGCATGAATGATATCAAAAAGTATGTGCAATGTTTTGTTTGTAAGGGTGGAAAGAGAGTATCTTTACCTGTCCACATATAAGACATCAAAAGTGCCTTAATAATTAAAGTATAACTCCTCAATGATAAGAGAAAGATCAACACAATGTTTTTTAGCTGTTAAAGGCTCAACTTCTGTGAAGAGCAATAATCACATTTCAAAGGATTTGAAAGTGAAATGTAAAAGTGGAAGACAAGGTCTTGGTGATGGCACTTAAACTACAAATGTCATCATTAAAGAGTAAAGTCTAAGAATTTGATTTTTAGAACATATGGCTTTGTCAGAGAAGACCTGACTATGTTGTGTTTCTAATGGAATAATTCAATAAAAATTACTACATTAAGTAAGTTGAAACAGTGCTGAACATGTGTAAAAGCTCAGCCTTCAGCTGAGGCCTGTCACCTTAACAAGCCCAGATGTTCGTGACAGTATGTGCAGTATTGCTTGGTGTTAGGAGTAAAGCTTCATGTCTCTGATACATTGAAAAAGAACTTTCCGGGGTTAGGAGCAAGATGGTGAAGAAGTAGGGAGCTCCATGCATGGCACTCGCCCCCATATCTCACACGGAAAAGATCTGAAGCCATAGGAAACCTTACAGAACCCAAGAGATTGGGAGAGAAAGGAAGCAGAATCCACTGAGAAAGACTTCTAATGGCTACCTCAAGAAACAAGCCAGAGTACACAAGGTGGAGAGTCCCAAATAGCACTACGAATAGGGAAATAAAATAACCAAGGTCCTAACAAGAGAGATCAAGAGATACCATTCAAAAAACACTCTGTGAAAGGATAGGCCCTGGACAGTCAAAGAGTCTTCTTGGATACAGCAGCGCTCATAGGTGCAGAGAGCATAACAAGTCTTTAAAACATACAAGAGCCAGATAGCTAACTAAAATGACAAAACAAAAGAGTTCTCCTCCAAAGAAACTCCAAGAAGAAATGACAGCAAATGAACTGCTCAAAACATATATAAGCAGCATAACTGAACAATATTTTAGAATAATAATCATAAAATTTATAGCTGGGATTGAAAAAAGCATAGGGGACATCAAAGAAACTATGGCTACAGACAAAATGGAAAATAAAAATAAGCATGAAGAATTAAAAAATGTGATAATGAGATACATAATAAGTTAGAGTCCTCCAATGCACGGATCGAAGAGCCAGAAAGGAGAATAAGTGATTGAGAAGACACCATTATAGAAAAACAAGAGGCTTACAAAAAAGGAGACAAACTGATCCAGGACATGAAAGAAGAGATCGAGAGCTCAGCGACACGGTCAAACGCAACAATATCTGTATCATAGGAATCCCAGAAGAGGAAGAGAGAGAGAAAGGTGCTGAAGGAGTCCTGGAACAAATTATAGCAGAGAACTTCCCCGACCTGGGGAAAGAAGTAAATATTGAAATACAAGAGGCTCAGAGGACTCCCCTCAGATGTAACTTGAATCAATCTTCTGCACAGCATATCATAGTAAAAATGAAAAATACAAGGACAAAGAGAGAATTTTGAAAGCAGCTAGGGAGAAAAGGGCCCTAACATACAAAGGGAAACCTATCAGAGTGGTGACAGACCTGTCGACTGAAACTTGGCAGGCCAGAAACGAATGGCAAGAGATCTTCAATGTGATGAACAGAAAAAATATGCAGCCAAGAATCCTCTATCCAGCAAGCCTGTCATTCAAAATAGAAAGTGAGATAAAAACCTTTTAAATAAACAGAAATTGAAAGAATTTGTCACCACGAAGCCAGCCCTACAAGAAATCCTGAGGGGGATGCTCTGAAGGAAAGGTTGCAAGGAACAAAGATACCAGCGACACCACCAAAAACATGAACCCTACAATAGATACAAAAACTTTAAACCCACATATTTTAATAATAACACTGAATGTAAATGGGCTGAATGCTCCAATCAAAAGACATAGGGTAGCAGAATGGATTAAAAAACAAAATCCATCTATATGCTGCCTACAAGAAACTCATTTTAGACTGGAAGCTACCTTCAGATTAAAAGTAAGGGGATGCAGAAATATATATCATGCTACGGGAAATCAAAAGAAAGCCGGAGTAGCTATACTTATATCAGACAAACTGTACTTAAATTAAAGACAATAACAAGAGATGAAGAAGGGCACTACATAATAATTACAGGGTCCATCCATCAGGAAGAACTAACAATCATAAATGTCTACGCACCGAATATGGGAGCACCTAAATATCTAAAACGATTCATCACAAACAGAAACAAGCTTATAGATAAAAATGTGCTAATAGCATGGGACTTTAATACTCTGCTTACAGCAATGGATAGGTAAGCCAGACAGAAAATCACTAAAGAAATAATGGACTTGAAAGACACATTGGACCAGATGGACCTGACGGATATATTTAGAACTTTACATCCTGAGGCCAGGGAATTTACTTTCTTCTCAAGTGCACATGGCACATTCTCCAAGATAGATCACATACTGGAACAAAAAGCAGCCCTCAATAAATATAAAAGAACTGAGACCATACCATGCACACTGTCAGATCATAATGCTTTGAAACTTGAAATCAATCACAAGAAGAAGTCTGGAAAACCTCCAAAAACATGGAGGTTAAAAACCACCCTACTAAAGAATGAACGGGCCAATCAGGCAATTAGAGATGAAATTAAAAATATATGGAAACAAATGAAAATGAAAACACAGCAATCCAAATTCCATGGAATGCGGCAAAGACAGTCCTAAAAGGAACTACATTGGTCTCCAGGCCTACTGCAAGAGATTAGAAAAAGCGCATGTCCAAAATCTAACAGCTCAACTAAAGGAACTAGAGGCACAGCAACAGGAATGCCCTAAACCCAGTAGAAGAAGAGAAATAGTAAAAATTAGAGCAGAAATCAACAACATTGAGACCAAAGAAACAATTGAACAGATCAATGAAACCAAAAGTTAGTTTTTTGAAAAAGTAAACAAAATTGACAAACCTCTAGCCAGGCTTCTCAAAAAGAAATGAGAGAGCACCCAAGTAGACAAAATTATGAATGAAAATGGACTTATTACAACCAACCCCTCAGAAATACAAGCAATTATCAGGGAATACTATGAAAAATTATATGCCAACAAATTGGACAATTTAGAAGAAATGGACAAATTCCTAAACACACACTCACTACTAAAATTCACATGGGAACAAATAGAAAATATGAACAGACCCATAACAGGTTAAAAAATCAAATCAGTTATCAAAAATCTCCCAAAAAATAAAAGCCCTGGACCTGATGGCTTCCCAGGAGAATGCTACCAGACATTTAAAACAGAATTAATCCGGGGCGCCTGGGTGGCTTAGTAGGTTAAGTGTCCGACTTTCGCTTAGGTCATGATCTCGCGGTTCGTGGGTTCGAGCCCCGCGTCGGGCTCTGTACTGACTGCCGGCTCAGAGCCTGGAGCCTGTTTCAATCTGTGACTCCCTCTCTCTCTGACCCTCCGCTGCTCACGCTGTCTCTCTCTCTCTCTCCTAGAAATAAATAAAACATTAAAAAAATTTTAAAAAAATAAAATAAAACAGAATTAATCCCAGTTCTTCTCAAGTTATTCCAAAAAATAGAAACCAAAGGAAAACTCCCGGACTCATTTTATGAAGCCTGCATCACTCTGATTCCCAAGCCAGACAGAGATCCACCAAAAAAGAGAACTACAGACCAATATCCTTGATGAATACGGATGCTAAAACCCTCAACAAGATCCTTGCAAATCGAATCCAGCAGCACATATAAAGAATCATCCACCAAGATCAAGAGGGACTCATTCCTGGATTTCAGGACTGGTCCAACATTTGCAAATCAATCAATGTGATACACCACATCAACAAAAGAAAAGATAAAAACCATATGATCCTGTCAATAGATGCAGAAAAAGCATTTGACAAAATACAACATCCCTTCTTAATAAAGACTCTAGAGAAAGTCGGGATAGAAGGAACCTATTTAAACGTCATAAAAGCCATCTAAAGAAGCCTTCAGCTAACATCATTCTCAAAGGGGAAAAACTGAGAACTTTCCCCCTGAGATCAGGAGCACGACAGGGATGTCCACTCTCACCACTGTTGTTTAACATAGTGCTGGAAGTCCTAGCATCAGCCATCAGAAAACAAAAGGAAATCAAAGGCATCAGAATTGGCAAGGAAGAAGTCAAACTTTCACTCTTCACAGATGACATGATAATCTACAAGGAAACCCGACAGACTGCACCAGAAGCCTACTAGAACTGATCCAAGAATTCAGCCAAGTTGCAGGGTACAAAATCAACATACGGAAATCGGTTGCATTTTTATACAGCAACAATGAGGCAACAGAAAGAGAAATCAAGAAACGGATCCCATTCACAATCGCACAAAAAACCATAAAATACCTCGGAATAAACCTAACCAAGGATACAAGAGATCTGTATGATGAAAACTATAGAAAAATTATGAGGGAAATTGAAGAAGACACAAAGAAATGGAAAAACATTCCATGCTCATGGATTGGAAGAATAAATATAGTTAAAATGTCATTACTACCCAAAGTAATCTACACATTTAATGCAATTCCAATCAAAATTGCACCAGCATACTTCTCAAAACTAGAACACACTATCCTAAAATTTGTATGGAACCACAAAAGACCCCGAATAGCCAAAGTAATACTGAAAAATAAAACGAAAAAGGGAGGTATCACCATCCCAGACTTTAGCCTCTACTACAAAGCTGTCATCATCAAGACAGTATGGCACTGACACAAAAACAGACACAGACCAATGGAATAGAATTGGAAACTCAGAACTGGACCCAAAGGTATACAGCCAACTAATCTTTGACAAAGTAGGAAATAATATCCAATGGAAAAAAGACAGCCTTTTTAACAGATGGTGTTGAGAGATCTGGACAGCAACATGCAGAAGAATGAAACTAGATCATTTTCTCACACCATGCACAAAAATCAACTCAAAATGGATAAAGGACCTGAACGTGAGACAGGAAACTATCAA
>NW_024082390.1:0-9680 GCF_003009895.1 Hyaena hyaena | reverse complement strand
GCCAAATACAAGGACAAAGAGAGAATTTTGAAAGCAGCTAGGGAGAAAAGGGCCCTAACATACAAAGGGAAACCTATCAGAGTGGTGACAGACCTGTCGACTGAAACTTGGCAGGCCAGAAACGAATGGCAAGAGATCTTCAATGTGATGAACAGAAAAAATATGCAGCCAAGAATCCTCTATCCAGCAAGCCTGTCATTCAAAATAGAAAGTGAGATAAAAACCTTCCAAATAAACAGAAATTGAAAGAATTTGTCACCACGAAGCCAGCCCTACAAGAAATCCTGAGGGGGATGCTCTGAAGGAAAGGTTGCAAGGAACAAAGATACCAGCGACACCACCAAAAACATGAACCCTACAATAGATACAAAAACTTTAAACCCACATATTTTAATAATAACACTGAATGTAAATGGGCTGAATGCTCCAATCAAAAGACATAGGGTAGCAGAATGGATTAAAAAACAAAATCCATCTATATGCTGCCTACAAGAAACTCATTTTAGACTGGAAGCTACCTTCAGATTAAAAGTAAGGGGATGCAGAAATATATATCATGCTACGGGAAATCAAAAGAAAGCCGGAGTAGCTATACTTATATCAGACAAACTGTACTTAAATTAAAGACAATAACAAGAGATGAAGAAGGGCACTACATAATAATTACAGGGTCCATCCATCAGGAAGAACTAACAATCATAAATGTCTACGCACCGAATATGGGAGCACCTAAATATCTAAAACGATTCATCACAAACAGAAACAAGCTTATAGATAAAAATGTGCTAATAGCATGGGACTTTAATACTCTGCTTACAGCAATGGATAGGTAAGCCAGACAGAAAATCACTAAAGAAATAATGGACTTGAAAGACACATTGGACCAGATGGACCTGACGGATATATTTAGAACTTTACATCCTGAGGCCAGGGAATTTACTTTCTTCTCAAGTGCACATGGCACATTCTCCAAGATAGATCACATACTGGAACAAAAAGCAGCCCTCAATAAATATAAAAGAACTGAGACCATACCATGCACACTGTCAGATCATAATGCTTTGAAACTTGAAATCAATCACAAGAAGAAGTCTGGAAAACCTCCAAAAACATGGAGGTTAAAAACCACCCTACTAAAGAATGAACGGGCCAATCAGGCAATTAGAGATGAAATTAAAAATATATGGAAACAAATGAAAATGAAAACACAGCAATCCAAATTCCATGGAATGCGGCAAAGACAGTCCTAAAAGGAACTACATTGGTCTCCAGGCCTACTGCAAGAGATTAGAAAAAGCGCATGTCCAAAATCTAACAGCTCAACTAAAGGAACTAGAGGCACAGCAACAGGAATGCCCTAAACCCAGTAGAAGAAGAGAAATAGTAAAAATTAGAGCAGAAATCAACAACATTGAGACCAAAGAAACAATTGAACAGATCAATGAAACCAAAAGTTAGTTTTTTGAAAAAGTAAACAAAATTGACAAACCTCTAGCCAGGCTTCTCAAAAAGAAATGAGAGAGCACCCAAGTAGACAAAATTATGAATGAAAATGGACTTATTACAACCAACCCCTCAGAAATACAAGCAATTATCAGGGAATACTATGAAAAATTATATGCCAACAAATTGGACAATTTAGAAGAAATGGACAAATTCCTAAACACACACTCACTACTAAAATTCACATGGGAACAAATAGAAAATATGAACAGACCCATAACAGGTTAAAAAATCAAATCAGTTATCAAAAATCTCCCAAAAAATAAAAGCCCTGGACCTGATGGCTTCCCAGGAGAATGCTACCAGACATTTAAAACAGAATTAATCCGGGGCGCCTGGGTGGCTTAGTAGGTTAAGTGTCCGACTTTCGCTTAGGTCATGATCTCGCGGTTCGTGGGTTCGAGCCCCGCGTCGGGCTCTGTACTGACTGCCGGCTCAGAGCCTGGAGCCTGTTTCAATCTGTGACTCCCTCTCTCTCTGACCCTCCGCTGCTCACGCTGTCTCTCTCTCTCTCTCCTAGAAATAAATAAAACATTAAAAAAATTTTAAAAAAATAAAATAAAACAGAATTAATCCCAGTTCTTCTCAAGTTATTCCAAAAAATAGAAACCAAAGGAAAACTCCCGGACTCATTTTATGAAGCCTGCATCACTCTGATTCCCAAGCCAGACAGAGATCCACCAAAAAAGAGAACTACAGACCAATATCCTTGATGAATACGGATGCTAAAACCCTCAACAAGATCCTTGCAAATCGAATCCAGCAGCACATATAAAGAATCATCCACCAAGATCAAGAGGGACTCATTCCTGGATTTCAGGACTGGTCCAACATTTGCAAATCAATCAATGTGATACACCACATCAACAAAAGAAAAGATAAAAACCATATGATCCTGTCAATAGATGCAGAAAAAGCATTTGACAAAATACAGCATCCCTTCTTAATAAAGACTCTAGAGAAAGTCGGGATAGAAGGAACCTATTTAAACGTCATAAAAGCCATCTAAAGAAGCCTTCAGCTAACATCATTCTCAAAGGGGAAAAACTGAGAACTTTCCCCCTGAGATCAGGAGCACGACAGGGATGTCCACTCTCACCACTGTTGTTTAACATAGTGCTGGAAGTCCTAGCATCAGCCATCAGAAAACAAAAGGAAATCAAAGGCATCAGAATTGGCAAGGAAGAAGTCAAACTTTCACTCTTCACAGATGACATGATAATCTACAAGGAAACCCGACAGACTGCACCAGAAGCCTACTAGAACTGATCCAAGAATTCAGCCAAGTTGCAGGGTACAAAATCAACATACGGAAATCGGTTGCATTTTTATACAGCAACAATGAGGCAACAGAAAGAGAAATCAAGAAACGGATCCCATTCACAATCGCACAAAAAACCATAAAATACCTCGGAATAAACCTAACCAAGGATACAAGAGATCTGTATGATGAAAACTATAGAAAAATTATGAGGGAAATTGAAGAAGACACAAAGAAATGGAAAAACATTCCATGCTCATGGATTGGAAGAATAAATATAGTTAAAATGTCATTACTACCCAAAGTAATCTACACATTTAATGCAATTCCAATCAAAATTGCACCAGCATACTTCTCAAAACTAGAACACACTATCCTAAAATTTGTATGGAACCACAAAAGACCCCGAATAGCCAAAGTAATACTGAAAAATAAAACGAAAAAGGGAGGTATCACCATCCCAGACTTTAGCCTCTACTACAAAGCTGTCATCATCAAGACAGTATGGCACTGACACAAAAACAGACACAGACCAATGGAATAGAATTGGAAACTCAGAACTGGACCCAAAGGTATACAGCCAACTAATCTTTGACAAAGTAGGAAATAATATCCAATGGAAAAAAGACAGCCTTTTTAACAGATGGTGTTGAGAGATCTGGACAGCAACATGCAGAAGAATGAAACTAGATCATTTTCTCACACCATGCACAAAAATCAACTCAAAATGGATAAAGGACCTGAACGTGAGACAGGAAACTATCAAAACCCTAGAGGAGAAAGCAGGAAACAACTTCCTTGACCTCCACCGCAGCAACTTCTTACTTGACACATCCCCAAGAGCAAGGGAATCAAGAGCAAAAATAAATGATTGGGACCTCATCAAGATTAAAAGCTTCTGCACAGCTAAGGAAACAACCCATAAAATTAATAGGCAACCAACGGAATGGGAAAAGATAGTTGCAAATGACATATCAGATAAAGGGTTAATATCCAGAATCTATAAGGAACTCACCAAACTCCACACCCGAAAAACAAACAACCCATTGAAGAAATGGGCAGACGACATGAAGAGACACTTCTCCAAAGAGGACATCCAGATGGCCAACAGACACATGAAACGATGCTCAGCATCCCTCCTCATCAGGGAAATACAAATCAAAACCACACTGAGATACCACCTCACGCCAGTCAGAGTGGCTAAAATGAGCAAATCAGAGAACTCTAGATGCTGGCGAGGATGTGGAGAAACGGGCACCCTCCTACACTGTTGGTGGGAATGTAAACTGGTGCAGCCCCTCTGGAAAACAGTGTGGAGGCTCCTCAGGAAACTAACAATAGAACTCCCCTAGGACCCAGCAATAGCACTGCTAGGAATTTACCCAAAGGATACGGAAATGCTAATGCATAGGAGCACATGTACCCCAATGTTCATAACAGCACTCTCAACAATAGCCAAAACATTGAAAGAGCCTAAGTGTCTATCAATGGACAAATGGATTAAGAAGATGTGGTTTATCTATACAATGGAATACTACATGGCAATGAGAAAAAATGAAATCTGGCTATATGTCGCAACATGGATGGACCTTGAGAGTATTTTGCTGAGCAAAATAAGTCAGGCAGAAAAGGACAAATATCGTATGTTTGCATGTATAGGAGGATTAGGAAGAACTTAACTGAGGACCATGGGGGAGAAGAAACGGGGAAATGGTGGGGGAAAGGGAGAGAGGCAAACCATGAGAGGCTCTTGAATGCTGAGAAACAAACTGAGGACTGATGGATGTGGGAGCGAGGGGGGAGATTGGCATGGAGGAGGACACTTGTGGGGATGAGCAAGTATGGAAACCAACTTGACAATAAACTATTTGTAAAAAACAAAAGAAAAAAAAAAGACCTTTCCAAAACAGGACGTGAATGGGAAAGGATGTCACTGTGGTCGATGAAACTGCTACTGTGCCGGGACTGGCTTAGTGAGCTTTGATCCAACGAAGGGTTTCTCCATATATGAGAATTAATTTTACATTGGAAAACTGTGAAGTTTAGATTGACAGAAGTATGCCAGCTGAGTTTCATGTTGCTACAACAGCCCGTGTCTGACCTACTCAGTTGCTGAATGACCTCCATATATATATATAAAATATATCTTATAAAATATGCTAAATTAGTATTAAGCATCCAAAGAAATATAACACAGCTTATAGGTAGAAACCAGTGTGGTACAGTGCAAAAGGCATATAAACTAAACTCAGGCTATCTTGAATATGGTCACCACTTTGCTACTAACCTTGTTTATTATGTGATATTTCTCAATCATAATTTTCTTTTTAAAGTCATAGTAACAATAATGACTCCAAAGGTATAAGAACCAAATATAGTAATGGACCTGAACATGCTTTTCAATTTTAGTCTCTAAGAAAATACTCCTGGACATTATTAACTGTCTGCTTAATTTTTTACAAATGGGCATACTTTTTCCTGCTGTATCAGGATCCTACTGCCAAACCTTCAAAATATCAATGAGACACTCATCTATGAATGATAAGCCATCACATATTCAGAATAAAGTATATCGGTATGAACTGATTATTAATTTTTAAGTATTTATGAGCTCACAATCCATCAACTATTTTCAATGCTTTATTTGAAGACATTTATGACTTTCTAGTGGAAAAGATCATCATATCAATAGCAGTTTTGATTTCTTAAGTGGAAGGGAAAGTTAAAATTCTAGGTGACAGAGTAATTAAAGTTTTTACTGAATCACAAAACGTTTTTAAATTAGTTTTGAGTTATGTAATTACACAAATTCAGGAAATACTAATAACTCTGATTTGTCAAATCATCTATTTTCTCCCACTGTTAAAAAGTGTATGTCCTGGGGTGTCTGGGTGGTTCAGTCAGTTAAGTGTTTAACTTTGGCTTGGGTCATGATCTCATGGCTTGTGATTTTGAGCTCTGCAGTGGCCTCTCTGCTATCAGTGCAGAACCCACTTCAGATTTTCTGTCTCCCTTTCTCTCTGTGTCCCACCTGCTCATACGTGCTCTGTCTCTCGCTCTCAAAAATAAATAAATATTTAAAAAGTGTACATCCTTGCTATTCTTTTTTTTAATGTTTTATTTATTTCTGAAAGAGAGAGACAGCATGAACAGGGGAGGGTCAAAGAGCAGAGAGAGAGAGGGAGACATAGAATCTGAAACAGGCTCCAGGCTCCGAGCTGGCTGTCAGCACAGAGCCCGACTTGGGGCTCGAACCCATGAACCGTGAGATATGACCTTAGCCAAAGTCGGACGCTTAACCGACTGAACCACCCAGGCGCCCCCATCCTTGCTATTCTTTTAGGCCATTTGCTAATCAGAAATACTGATGATATACCACCAAATTCAATAACCAACATTAGCAAATTGCAATAGACGTAAGGTGATGACATTATTACCCAGAAAAATCAAAGTCCTTGAAGAAAATATAGCCAAGGATAATATTATTAATTAGTAGTATGTGGAAGAAAAACGAATAAGTCATTTATTGAGTTAACTGAAAGAATTAGAGAAATGTTTTAAATAGACATGTTAACCTTTTATATATTTAAGTGTCTTTTAAAATCAAAACCATGTTTTGGCTATTGTTGAGAGTGCTGCTGTGAACATTGGGGTACATGTGCTCCTATGCATTAGCACTCCTAAATGTCCATCAACAGACGAATGAATCAAGAAGATGTGGTTTATCTATATGATGGAATACTACATGGCAATGAGAAAAAATGATATCTGGCCTTGTGTAGCAACATGGATGGACCTTGAGGGTGTTATGCTGAGCGAAATAAGTCAGGCAGAGAAGGACAAATACCATATGATTGCACGTATAGGAGGATTAGGAGGAACTTAACGGAGGACCATGGGGGAGAAGAAGGGGGGAAATGGTGGGGGAGAGGGAGAGAGGCAAACCATGAGAGACTTTTGAATGCTGAGAACAAACAGGACTGATGGGTGTGGGGGGGAGGGGGGAGGGGCATGGAGGAGGGCACTTGTGGGGATGAGCACTGGGTGTTATATGGAAACCAACTCGACAATAAACTATTTGTAAAAAAATAAATAAAATAAATAAATAATAAAATCAAAACCATAACTTTTGTTGCTATGTGTTAAAGACAAAATGTTTTAAAACAAATAAAAAGTTCTTGTGTTAATTAAGACCTCACTTTTTTTCAGATGTGCTTCTCATATCTATTTAAGTCTATGATAAGTGTATTCACCAAGTGATCTTTGGGTTGCTTCAATGTTGACTTTTTTGCAAAATGAAAAGTAAGCAGAGCATCTTATTATTTGCTCGACATACGCATGTGACTTGTGCCTAAGTAAGCTTCATTCTTCTCAGGAATATTTCTGCCTGGAGATTTGAGACTGTCTTACCTGCCTGGATTACATTGTGTAAGCATTCAGGCCTGGGCTGTTGTCTTTCCAGCCATGGGGAAAGCCACCAAATAGAGAGGAGCAAAAGCAGAAACTGGCGCAGAGAGACTCACTTCTACCATCACAGGGTGCCCAG
The DNA here is from genome assembly GCF_003009895.1 of Hyaena hyaena. Classification (NCBI taxonomy): domain Eukaryota; kingdom Metazoa; phylum Chordata; class Mammalia; order Carnivora; family Hyaenidae; genus Hyaena; species Hyaena hyaena. Next base: position 2,370 of record NW_024082390.1, on the reverse strand, counting down.
TGTCTGAGGGACCAGTTCCTATAATACTTCCCTTTCAGTGAATTCTCCTGTGTCTTTCCCAACAATATTGTTCCTAAAAACAAAAACAAACTTATAGTAGGGTTTTTAAGAATTTCCAAACAAAGCATGAAGACACATGTGGCATTTGGAGGAAAATGTAAAAGTTTTTTTTTAATGTGTATTTATTTTGAAAGAGAGAGAGAGAGAGAGAATGAGTGCAGGAGAGGCAGAGAGAGCGGGACACAGGAAGCTGAAGCAGGTTCTGTGCTGACAGCACAGAGCCTGATGTAGGGCTCGAACTCTTGAGTCATGAGATCATGACCTGAGCTGAAATCAGACATTTAACTGACTGAGCCACCTAGGTGCCCCAGAAAATGTAAAAGTTTACAGTAGATTATTATTAGAACAGAAGTGACAGTAGGTTTAAAAAATAAAAATGGGTTAGAGATAAGGGGTCTAGTATTATAAAATGCAGAAGCAGTGATCCCATTAAACATATATCTTCCCAAGCTTCATTAGCCTGTTTACATGAATCACAATAATGAATGACAATAAATATAACAATATAAATTCTATCAGTTCTCTGCAGCTATGTCCCTGAATAAGGTGGTATTCAAGTATTTCTACAGTGTTTTTAATGGGGTGCTTCACAGGAGTTCGTGTAAAATCTCTTGTCATTTCCCACTGATAATCTTCTGAGAACAAGTGTTTCCCACCAAATAGTCTGACAATGACCATCTGTGCCTATCACCATCACCCTCCCTCTATTCCAGAAGTATGGGAAAGCCCAATGGCAACATTATGAGAAATTCTGTTGAAAATATATAAGAACTCCCCCCCCTTTATGTTACAATTTGATAATTTGATAGACAGTTGCCTTAGCAGTGCTCCTTGACTTTCAGGGTCTTCCTGAGTTTTTATAAAATTGTTCTTTATGCCTTCATTTATAATCCCATCACTCAGACAGGTAAGTAGGAAACAACAATGATAGGCACACTGCTCAGAATCAGCCTTCCTTCTTAGACTAAGGCTCTCTTACTGAGTTAAGCTTAGAGTTTCTTAGTCCTTCTTGCCTTGGGGCAAGTTCTCTTTGAAGATGCTTTCAGCTTCTTTCAAAGTAAGTTTAAAGGTAAGATTTGCCAGACATACTTGAATTTCCTTTTGATTCATGTGGAGTCACCCATTTTGGATGCTTTGGCAAAAGAGACCTAGAAGAAAAAGCACAGGTATAAAATATGTGGACATATAAAAATGTTATAAAACAGAAATTTTGCTTCAAATTTTCTGAAAGGATATAGAGTGGTTTCCAAAATAATCACCCTACGTTCTTTATCAGACAGAAATTTCTAGTTTCTGACCAAGCTCTATGCTCTCCTACCAAGCTTTCTACTGAAACAAGAACTTATTTGTTTGATATCAGCATCATTTTCAACTGAGTTGCAACTTCGTGCTACATATTTTTGATCCTAGTATTACCTGTAGAAACATTATGAGAAGAATGAGAAAAATAATGACTAGATTTTTGTAGCAAGTAATCAGATTTGACTTGATCTTATTTGGACAAGTCACTTCACTTTGTTACTCACCTTGAACTATATAATGTTGCTTTGCAAAGAAAACTAGATTCATAGTAGAGTAAATGCCTCTTATTTCTAAAAGACCATTCTTAATGTACTATTCAGGTTTTAGCATTATTTACATTATCTCCTGATTAATATGGTGTGACTTCTTTATGTGTTTAGTACTCCTTTAGGACATTGTAGAACCAAAGACGGTTGGCTTTGCATCTAGAACACAAAAACAATCTTTGTGAAACTTAAACACATGTTTTACCCTGAATCTCTAGTCTATGTGTTCTTGACTCTCGATTACCATGTAGTTTGGTACGTGTTCTGCTCAGCCACGTATCCATGGCTAATGGATATGGTTATCTTGTCAGGTAAGTAACATACAATCAGTCTCATATCAGTGGTTACAGGTTTCCATTTGCAAGGTAATAAAGTAATATTCTTGTTTCTAAAATCACCAGTTGGGTCATAGTTAAGCACTATGTGAAAACATTTAATGGGGATCTATTTGAACACCAGATTTTAAAAATGCAGTTTTCAGGATTTTTTTTTTTTTTTGGGGTATTTACTCACCATGATTTAAAAACAAAGGCCATAGTCTAAGATCCCAGTTGGCACTCTTATATTGCTTCTACCATGTTGGTGACTGACTTTGGTTTGTGTCCTCAGTCCACAGGTGCAAAAGGCCTGTGGTAGGTTTGCCTCTCCCTCTTTTTTTTTTTTTTTTTTTTTTTACAAATAGTTTATTGTCAAATTAGTTTCCACATAACACTCAGTGCTCATCCCCATAAGTGTCCTCCTC